>NW_024098053.1:0-34288 GCF_016545835.1 Crotalus tigris | reverse complement strand
AAACCCCATGGACAGTACTAAAAGCAAAAAAGATATGACGCTGGAAGATGAGCCCCTCAGGTCGGAAGGTGTCCAATATGCTACTGGGGAAGAGCAGAGGGCTAGTACTAGTAGTGCCAGAAAGAATGAAGCGACTGGGCCAAAGCCGAAAGGACGCTCAGCTGTGGATATATCTGGTGGTGAAAGGAAAGTCCGATGCTGTAAAGATTTTTTCTCCATAGGAACCTGGAATGTAAGATCCATGAATCAAGGCAAGTAGACGTAGTCAAAAAAGAGATGACAAAGGATGAGAACATCGACATCCTAGAATCAGCGAACTAAAATGGAAAGGAATGGGGTGTGTGATTTAACTCAGATGGACCATCAGGTATATACTGTGGGCAAGAAATCCCTTCAGAAAGAGATGGTAGTAGCCTTTATTAGTCAATAAAAGAATAGGAAAAGCAATACTGGGATACAATCCCCAAAATGACAGAATGATCTCAATTCGAATCCAAGGCAAACCACTCAATATCACAGTAGTCCAAATCTATGCCCCAACCACTGGTGCTGAAGAGGATGAAATTGACCAGTTCTATGAAGCCCTACAGCACCTTATAGAATTAACACCAAAAAAATGATGTCGTTATCATCATGGGGGATTGGAATGCTAAGGTAGGAAGCCAAAAGATAACCGGAATAACAGGCAAGTTTGGCCTTGGAGTACAAAATGAAGTAGGGCACAGGCTAATAGAATTTTGTCAAGAGAATACGATGGTCATAACAAACACTCTTTTCCAAAACCCAAGAGACGGCTCTACACATGGACATCACCAGACGGTCAACATAGAAATCAGATTGACTATGTGCTCTGCAGCCAAAGATGGAGAAGCTCTATACAGTCAGTAAAAACAAGACAGGAGCTGACTGTGGCTCAGATCATGAGCTTCTCATTGCAAAATTTAGGCTTAAATTGAAGAAAGTAGGGAAAAACACTAGGCCACTCAGGTATGAACTAAATCATATTCCTGATGAATATACAGTAGAGGCGACAAATAGATTTAAGGAATTAGATCTGATAGACAGAGTGCCTGAAGAACTATGGATGGAAGTTCGCAACATTGTACAAGAGGTAGCAACTAAAACCATCCCAAAGAAAAAGAACTGCAAGAAAGCAAAATGGCGGTCTGAGGAAGCTTTGCAAATAGCTGAGGAAAGAAGGGAAGCGAAAGGCAAAGGAGAGAAAGAGAAAGATACACCTTAATGAATTGCAGAATTCCAGAGAGTAGTTTAGAAGAGATCAAAGAATGCTTCTTAAATGAACAGTGCAAAGACAATAGGAAGAAAACAACCCTAGAACAGGGCGGGACCAGAGACTCTTCAAGAAAATGGAGATATGACGGGACACGTTTTTTCATGCAAAGAGGCGCACGGATATAAAGGACCAAAATGCAAGAGTACCTAACAGAGGCAGAAGAGATTAAGAAGAGATGGCAAAACTACACAGAAGAACTATACAAGAATGAGCTTAACGTCCCAGATAACCACAATGAGATGGTCACTGACCTCGAACCAGACATCCTAGAATGTGAAGTGAAATGGGACTTAGAAAATCTGAGCAACAACAAAGCTAGTGGAGGTGACAGTATTCAGCTGAGCTATTCAAAATCTTAAAAGACGATGCAGTAAAAGTGCTACACTCAATTTGCCAGCAAATTTGGAAAACTCAACAGTGGCCACAGGATTGGAAAAGGTCAGTTTACATTCCAATTCCAAAGACAGGCAATGCCAAAGAATGTTCAAACTATCGCACCATTGCACTCATTTCATATGCTAGTAAAGTTATGCTTAAAATCCTACAAGCTAGACTCCAGCAGTATGTGGATCGAGAACTACCAGAAGTACAGGCAGGATTTCGAAGAGGCAGAGGAACTAGAGATCAAATACGCCAACCTACGCCCCTGGGATCATGGAGAAAGCTAGGGGAGTTCCAGAAAGAACATCTACTTTCTGCTCTCATTGGACTATGCAAAAAGCCTTTGATAGTGTGGATACAAACAAAATTGTCGGCAAGTTCTTAAAGAGCCCCGAGAGATGGCGAGTACCAGGACCATCCCATTGTCTCTGAGTTTAAACCTAGTATGGGGTCAAACCAACTGATTGGTTCAAAAATTGGAAAAGGCCCAGTCCGGCAAGGCTGTATACTGTCGCCCTGCCTATTTAACTTATATGCAGAGAACATCATGAGAAAGGCAGGGCTAGATGAATCAAAAGTTGGAATTAAGATTGCCGGGAGAAATATCAACAACCTAAGATATGCAGATGATACCACTCTAATGGCAGAAAGGGAAGAGGAACTAAAGAGCCTCTTGATGCGGGTGAAGAAGGAGAGTGCAAAAGTTGGCTTGAAACTCAACATTAAGAAAACCAAAATCATGGCATCCGGCCCTCTCAATTCCTGGCAAATAGATGGGGAAGAAATGGAGGTAGTCGGACAGATTTTAGTCCTTTCTGGGCTCCAAGATCACCTCAGATGGGCGGACTGCGCCAAGACCTTATTTAAAAGACGCTTGTCCCGGAGGAAAGCGATGGCAAATCTAGACAGCCATCTAAAAGCAGAGACAGCACCCTGCCAACAACCTACCCCGTACGTATAGTCCAGGCACCCATGTTTTCCCAGTTTGCAATGTATGGATGTGAAGTCGGACCATAAGACAAGGCTGAGCGCCAAGAATTTAGGCCTTTGAAACTATGGTGCTGGAGGAAAGACTCCTGCGAGTCCCTGGACCTGCAAGGCGTTCAAAACGGTCAGTACTAGAAGAGATCAACCCCCGACTGCTCTTTAGAAGGGGCCCAGATCCTGAAGTTGAAACCCCCTCAAGTACTTGGCCAACCTAATGAGAAGGAAGGATTCACTGGAGAAGAGCCTAATGCGGGGAAAGATTGAGGGCAATAGAAGAAGGGGACGACAGAGAATGAGATGGCTGGATGGAGTCACTGAAGCAGTAGGTGTGAATTTAAATGGACTCCAGAAGATGGTAGAGGACAGGAAGACCTGGAGGAATGTTGTCCATGGGGTCGCGATGGGTCGGACACGACTTCGCAATTAACAACAACAAAGCCGGGAAATTGGAGGTAGCAGAAAACATGTCCTGAAGTTCAGGTCTGGACGGCAGAGGGGGTGGGGGGTGGGGCGCTCCTAGATTTGGGAAAACGGCAGTGGCCGATTCGGTTCAGACCGCTGAGGAATGCTGCGGAGTGCTCGCAGGTGCTGGTTCAAGCGTTTCTGGGTAAACTCGAAAATCGCACAACTTCCTGACATCTTTCTTATCCACAGGTGTAAGAATGCTGGCACTGGTTCCTTTGCTTAAAGAGGCTATGCTGGGCTATTTAGTAACAAGGCAAAATCCAAGAGTTAAATGGCTTGTAGTTTCCTACCTGAGCAGGGGGTTGGACTAGATGACCTCCAAGGTCCCTTCCAACTTTATCATTATTATTATTATTATTATAAGAAGCAATGGATGGAAACTAATCAAGGAGAGAAGCAACCTAGAACTAAGGATAAATTTCCTGACAGTTAGAATAATTAATCAGTGGAACAACTTGCCTCCAGAAGTTGTGAGTGTTCCAATACTGGAGATTTTTAAGAAGACATTGGACAGCCATTTATCTGAAATGGTATAGGGTTTCTTGCTTGAACAGGGGGTTGGACTAGAAGACCTCTAAGGTCCCTTCTGATTCTGCTATTCTGCTAACCACTGCTGAATGGAGAGCCTATCTACTGCCTACTTTTCAAGTGTACTTGTAATATATTCTAACCACTGTTGATGTATCTGCCAGTAGAAAAAAATGTAGCCTTTTAGCTGATATGGTATTAAATTACAATGTAACTACTTTCTGACATACCAGTTTGACATCTTTACAGAGCTCACTTCTAACCATAATTACTTAGAAATAAGTCTTATAAAGACTGAGAGACTTGCTCCCAATTTAATTTATTTAGGAATGCATTTTTAGATGGATTATTTTGAGACAGAACCATTTTAAAAGGCCATATCCTACATTCAAATAAATCTCACAGTGACTCTCTTAAATCAATGTAAGCAAATTCAATGTATTAATACTATTCACTATATTGCAAATGCTTTTGGTCCATCACAAGAATTCCCACAGTTTAATCTTGATTTTTCTTATTCAGAGTATTGTCTAAAAAAAATAACCCACATGCACTACAGTTATTACTAGAAAAGTTATCCCAAACCTATGATAAGCAAACCAACAGCGGTTATAAAATGCTTCAAGGTCAGACAATATTTCCCTGATTTCTCAGTAATCAATTTAAGATACAGGTTGCATGCCTTTTGGTCTTATGTTACGAAGATTAAGAGATAAAACAAAATGTCGTTTATTTGAAGTAAGATTTACTATGAAAAAGGTTGGGGGCCATTGCCTTGGAGGTCTTCTAGTCCAACCCCCTGCTCAAACAAAAACCCCATATCATTTCAGACAAATGGTTGACCAATCTCTTCTTAAAAACCTCCAGTATTGGAACACTCACAACTTCTGGAGGCAATTTGTTCCACTGATTAATTATTCTAACTGTCAGGAAATGTATCCTTAGTTCTAGGTTGCTTCTCTCCTTGATTAGTTTCCATCCATTGCTTCTTATAAAAACAATAATAATGATAAAGTTGGAAGGGACCTTGGAGGTCATCTAGTCCAACCCCCTGCTCAGGTAGGAAACCCTATACCATTTTGGATAAATGGCTGTCCAGTCTCTTCTTAAAAACTTCCAGTGTTGGAGCATTCACCGCTTCTGGAGGCAGGTTGTTCCACTGGTTCATTGTTCTAACAGTCAGGAAGTTTCTCCTTAGCTCTAGGTTGCTTCTCTCTTTGGTTAGTTTCCACAAGTTGCTTCTTGTCCTGCCTTCAGGCGCTTTGGAAAATAGCTTGACTCCCTCTTCTTTGTGGCAGCCCCTGAGATATTGGGACACTGCTATCTTGCACCCCTCCTCCTTCTCTTCGTTAAAGTAGACATGCCCAATTCCAGCAAACGGTCCTTATACGTTTTAGCCTCCACTCCCCTAATCATCTTTGTTGCTCTTCTCTGTACTCTTTCTAGAGTCTCAACATCTTTTTTACATCGTGGTGACCAAAACTGGATGCAGTATTCCAAGTGTGGCCTTACCAAGGCATTTTAAAGTGGTATTAATACTTCACGTGATCTTGATTCTATCCCTCTGTTAATGCAGCCTAGCACTATGTTGGCTTTTTTGGCAGCTGCAGCACACTGCTGGCTCATATTTAAATGATTGTCCACTAGGACTCCGAGATTCCCCTCACAGTTACTACTATTGAGCAAGGTACCCCCTATACTATACCTGCGCATTTGGTTTTTCTTGCCTAAATATAGAACCTTACTTTTTTCACCATTGAATTTCATTTTGTTAGATAGCGCCCAGTGTTCAAGTCTGTCCTGCCTTCAGGTGCTTTGGAGAATAGCTTGACCCCCAGCCCCACTTCTCCATGGCAGCCCCAATTCCTGCAACCGTTCTTATGTTTTAGCCTCCAGTCCCCTAATCATCTTTGTTGCTTTTCTCTCCACTCTTTCTAGAGTCTCAACATCTTTTTTATATCGTGGCGACCAAAACGGAATTTAAAATTTGAATCCAACATCATTTGGTATCAAGAAAGTAATAGGCATAGTTACCGGAACTGTTTTTAAAATGGGGAACACTCAACGTAAATAAATTGCCAGCGGGGCAACATGCGCAGGCCGGAGACCTCACCTGCTCAGCTGGCGGGGCGGCTCGCGCAGAGACCACACAACATAGAACTCGACTTTTCCGTTCACCGTGGCGAAGTCAGCGCATTGAGACTGGGGAGCCGAGACAACTTCTCGGTGCCACAAGCCGCCTGCAGCCCAGCTCCAGCGACGGAGAGGCGTTTTCCACCCATCTAAAGCCGGGAAATTGGAGGTAGCAGAAAACATGTCCTGAAGTTCAGGTCTGGACGGCGGAGGGGGTGGGGGGTGGGGCGCTCCTAGATTTGGGAAAACGGCAGTGGCCGATTCGGTTCAGACCGCTGAGGAACGCTGCGGAGTGCTCGCAGGTGCTGGTTCAAGCGTTTCTGGGTAAATTCGAGAATCGCACAACTTCCTGACATCTTTATTAACCGCAGGTGTAAGAATGCCGGCACTGGTTCCTTTGCTTAAAGAGGCTATGCTGGGCTATTTAGTAACAAGGCAAAATCCAAGAGTTAAATGGCTTGTAGTTTCCTACCTGAGCAGGGGGTTGGACTAGATGACCTCCAAGGTCCCTTCCAACTTTATCATTATTATTATTATAAGAAGCAATGGATGGAAACTAATCAAGGAGAGAAGCAATCTTGAACTAAGAATAAATTTCCTGACAGTTAGAATAATTAATCAGTGGAACAACTTGCCTCCAGAAGTTGTGAGTGTTCCAATACTGGAGATTTTTAAGAAGACATTGGACAGCCATTTATCTGAAATGGTATAGGGTTTCTTGCTTGAACAGGGGGTTGGACTAGAAGACCTCTAAGGTCCCTTCTGATTCTGCTATTCTGCTAACCACTGCTGAATGAAGAGCCTATCTACTGCCTATTTTTCAAGTGTACTTGTAATATATTCTAACCACTGTTGATGTATCTGCCAGTAGAAAAAAATGTAGCCTTTTAGCTGATATGGTATTAAATTACAATGTAACTACTTTCTGACATACCAGTTTGACATCTTTACAGAGCTCACTTCTAACCATAATTACTTAGAAATAAGTCTTATAAAGACTGAGAGACCTGCTCCCAATTTAATTTATTTAGGAATGCATTTTTAGATGGATTATTTTGAGACAGAACCATTTTAAAAGGCCATATCCTACATTCAAATAAATCTCACAGTGACTCTCTTAAATCAATGTAAGCAAATTCAATGTATTAATACTATTCACTATATTGCAAATGCTTTTGGTCCATCACAAGAATTCCCACAGTTTAATCTTGATTTTTCTTATTCAGAGTATTGTCTAAAAAAAATAACCCACATGCACTACAGTTATTACTAGAAAAGTTATCCCAAACCTATGATAAGCAAACCAACAGCGGTTATAAAATGCTTCAAGGTCAGACAATATTTCCCTGATTTGTCAGTAATCAATTTAAGATACAGGTTGCATGCCTTTTGGTCTTATGTTATGAAGACTAAGTGATAAAACAAAATGTCGTTTATTTGAAGTAAGATTTACCATGAAAAAGGTTGGGGGCCATTGCCTTGGAGGTCTTCTAGTCCAACCCCCTGCTCAAACAAAAACCCCATATCATTTCAGATAAATGGTTGACCAATCTCTTCTTAAAAACCTCCAGTATTGGAACACTCACAACTTCTGGAGGCAAGTTGTTCCACTGGTTAATTGTTCTAATAGTCAAGAAGTTTCTCCTTAGCTCTAGGTTGCTTCTCTCTTTGGTTAGTTTCCACACGTTGCTTCTTGTCCTGCCTTCAGGCGCTTTGGAAAATAGTTTGACTCCCTCTTCTTTGTGGCAGTCCCTGAGATATTGGAACACTGGCTATCGTGCACCACTCGTCCTTCTCTTCGTTAAAGTAGACATACCCAATTCCAGCAAACGGTCCTTATACGTTTTAGCCTCCAGTCCCTTAATCATCTTTGTTGCTCTTCTCTCTACTCTTTCTAGAGTCTCAACATCTTTTTTACATCGTGGTGACCAAAACTGGATGCAGTATTCCAAGTGTGGCCTTATCAAGGCATTGTAAAGTGGTATTAATACTTCACGTGATCTTGATTCTATCCCTCTGTTAATGCAGCCTAGCATTATGTTGGCTTTTTTGGCAGCTGCAGCACACTGCTGGCTCATATTTAAATGATTGTCCACTAGGACTCCGAGATCCCCCTCACAGTTACTACTATTGAGCAAGGTACCCCCTATACTATACCTGCGCATTTGGTTTTTCTTGCCTAAATGTAGAACCTTACTTTTTTCACCATTGAATTTCATTTTGTTAGCGCCCAGTGTTCAAGTCTGTCCTGCCTTCAGGTGCTTTGGAGAATAGCTTGACCCCCAGCCCCACTTCTCCATGGCAGCCCTAATTCCTGCAACCGTTCTTATGTTTTAGCCTCCAGTCCCCTAATCATCTTTGTTGCTTTTCTCTCCACTCTTTCGTGGCGACCAAAACGGAATTTAAAATTTGAATCCAACATCATTTGGTATCAAGAGAGTAATAAAGGCATAGTTACCGGAACTGTTTTTAAAATGGGGAACACTCAACGTAAATAAATTGCCAGCGGGGCAACATGCGCAGGCCGGAGACCTCACCTGCTCAGCTGGCGGGGCGGCTCGCGCAGAGACCACACAACATAGAACTCGACTTTGCCGTTCACCGTGGCGAAGTCAGCGCATTGAGACTGGGGAGCCGAGACAACTTCTCGATGCCACAAGCCGCCTGTAGCCCAGCTCCAGCGAGGGAGAGGCCTTTTCCACCCATTTAAAGCCAGGGAATTGGAGGTAGCAGAAAATATGTCCTGAAGTTCAGGTCTGGACGGCGGAGGGGGTGGGCGGTGGGGCGCTCCTAGATTTGGGAAAACGGCAGTGGCCGATTCGGTTTAGACTGCTGAGGAACGCTGCGGAGTGCTTGCAGGTGCTGGTTCAAGCGTTTCTGGGTAAACTCGAGAATCGCACAACTTCCTGACATCTTTATTAACCGCAGGTGTAAGAATGCCGGCACTGGTTCCTTTGCTTAAAGAGGCTATGCTGGTCTATTTAGTAACAAGGCAAAATCCAAGAGTTAAATGGCTTGTAGTTTCCTACCTGAGCAGGGGGTTGGACTAGATGACCTCCAAGGTCCCTTCCAACTTTATCATTATTATTTTTTTTTTATTGAAAATTTTTAAAGTTTTTACAAATAAAGAGAAGAAAAAATAAAAAACAAAAAACAACCCTTCCCAACCACCCCAACCCTCCCACTCCAATCCCCCCACCTTCCCAGAGCTGAATATAGGCTTAATTAAAATTTCTAAAAATCTTAACAAAGAATTAAAAAAATATAAACCATAAATATATGTAAATATATTACCTAAGCTTATAAGATAATTAACAATAATATATATGTAAAAAAAGCATAAATATTAAAGAAAAAAATTACTTAAAAAAATAATAAAAAAGAAAAGAAAGAAGAAAAGATATATATATATATATAAGTAAAATAAGATGAGATAAAAATAAAAAATATAAGGAAAGAGAAGAGAAAAAAAATACAATCTATAAAATATTAAATTTATATATAAGTTATTGAAAAACTAAGTAATATTTTTTTATATCCAACTATACCTACAATATAAAATCTAATCTCTCCCTCTTTCTTTCCTAGAACAAAAAATACCATTAAAACTAAATACTCTTTGAATACTTAAACTAAATACTTAAACTTAAACTTCTTATCTAAGATTTTCATTCAATCTTCATAATCTTCTCTCCTATCAAAAAAGCAAAACAAAACAAAAAAACCCAGAAAACTTAAAAGACATATAAATCCTGAACAAATCTAGGTACATTTAATTAAACAAGTTATCTTCTCTTAAAAATAATAATAGTAATAATAATAAAAAACCCAATCATTAAACACATTATAATATACTCTAAACATTTTCATATCATACTTATATTATTATCCATCATTCTTTATAAACTCCCTCCAAAACACAAATTTGAACATTACTTAAAACATTAGAATTCCCTTATTCACATTTAAATCTTTACCAATAACAAATTCCATCCACAATAAACACATTCCTTATCAGTCTCTCTTGTCCATAAACCATTAAAATTCCCTTATCCACATTTAAATCTTTACCAATAACAAATTCCATCCACAATAAACACATTCCTTATCAGTCTCTCTTGTCCATAAACCTCAAAAGAAGTGCTTTGAAAACTGCCCTTAAAGCTAACTCCCAAAAGTTTGTAAATCTTGCTTCTCCCACAGACTCAGTACTCTTTTGAATACTTAAACTAAGTACTTAAACTTCTTATCTAGAATTTTCATTCGATCTCCATCCTTGTCAGTCTCTCTTATCCATAAATCTCGAAAGAAGTGCTTTGAAATCTGCCCTTAAAGGTAGCTCCAAAAAGTTTATAAATCCTGCTTCTCCCGCAGACTCAGGAACCAATACTTGTGAGACTTCCTTAAACTCTTTCTTCTGTTGCTCTTTTTCTTTACGATTAGAGTTGTCCTCTGCTCCTTCGACTTGTTGAGGCCCCTCAACTACTTCTCCCGCAGATTCAGAAACCAATAGTTGTGAGGCTTCCTTAACCTTCTTCTGTTGCTCCTTTTCTTTATAATTATATATTGCACAGGTTATCCTCTACTCCTCCATCTCAACTTGTTGAGGCCCCTCAAACTGAGGTTTCCTAATTTTCATAAGTATAGGCTCTTCAGACTGCAGTTCTAGCTTCTTTTCTTCCAAAGCTTTAAACTTAATAAATGGCGATGAACATACCCCCAGGACCGAAGTATAAAAGTCTTTTGCTTGAGAAACAGTATTAAGTCTATAACATATCCCCAGGTAATTCACCACCATTCCAATCGGAACATCCCATCTGAACAAAATTCGTCTCTTTTTAAGTTCATCTACTAAAAAAGCAAACTCCTTTCTTCTTCTTAAAATTTTTGATGGGATCTCCTTTAGAATTATAACATCTTGTGAAGCAATTTGAAATCTCTTCTTATAAAAAGCTTGTATAATATCGTTGCGCAGGGATCTTTTCCCAAAGTAAATTACCACATCTCTTGGCAAATTCTTTTGCATTGCCACCACAGAGTTAACTCTAAATAATTTTTCAATTTCACTAAGTATTTCCTCTTTTTCTTTATTCAAAATCACGGCAAAGTCCTTTGCAACCATCTCTCTCAGATCTCCTTGCAAAGACTCACCCAAACCTCTAATTCTTAAGGCATATTCCATATGTCTATATTGAAGCATAAGAATCCCATTTTCCATTTCTTTTTCCATGCTTTCAAATTTTCCCTCCATCAATTCCACTTTTTCTGCTATCTCTTCTACACGAGAATTCAGCTTTTCAAGAACAGAGGCAACTCCTTTTAGAGCCAAAACTATCTCTTGCCTCAAAATCTTACTATTTTCCTCTAAAATCTCTTTCATTTCTGCCCTAATTTGAGATATAACATTTCCCATCATATCTTGCAAATCCTTCACAATTATTGGCTGTACCAAAGAAGAAGGTGAAGCTATTGATTTAGATTGTTGCACTGATGATAACACCGAAGAAGAAGCCACCTTAGGAGCTGTAGGAATTACTGGACGCTTTGGAGCCATCTTAAAAAAAATCTTTACTCCTTCTTAAAAATTACAAAAATTAAGCAAAAGAAAAAGAGAGATTAAATCCCAAAAAAAATTCAAAAAAATCCTTCAAAAGGGGATCATTATAACAAAAAGATACTGAACACTTTGGAGCCATCTTAGAAAAATCTTTACTCCTTCTTAAAAGTTACAAAAATTAAACAAAAGAAAAAGAGAGATTAACTCGCAAAAAATCAAAAAATCCTTCAAAGGGAGATCATTATAATAAAAAGAAAGGAGTTAAAAAGAAAAGAAAAGAAGAAAAAAGTAATTAAATAAAAAAAATCCACTCCATTTTTTTAAAACTGTAGGAACTGCTTGCCTCTTTGAAGCCATTTTTTTAAAAGGATCTTGTTCCCTCTTTCTTCCTTCTTAAAAAAAGTACTAAAATCCTCAAAAATTAAAAAAAACAAAGGAGAGTCCAAAAGAAACTTTAAAACCACAAAACCACTTTCAGAAAAAGGTTTAAAAAGTTTAAAAGAAAAAGAACTATATAGTCCATTACATTCCATTTAACTCGCTTCTTTCCGAAAAAAAAAGTGTTGGAGTTATTGAATTATCTGGCCTGCTAGGCTGAGTCATCAGCTGCAGTAGGCCAAGGTATGAGGAAGTCGAAAGTAAAAAAGATTGGAGTAAACAAAGAAGTGCCGTGCGGTGCAAAGGAATGTGTTTTGGTCTTTTGTTGGTGCCGGGTGTAACAGCTGTATAGGAGCGTGTGCAAAGCAAAGCTGTAGCACGTGTAACATGCTAATATGCTGTGTTATAACAAATGTGGTTGGTGTAAGGTGGTCACCAGGTGCATATAAACCCGCCTTCTGATAACACAATAAAAGGGATGCTTCGGCTTTGTTCGAGGCTCCCATCGCGAGGAAACCACGTGTACGTGTCTGTTCTTCTACACCCATGGGAGACCGCTGGGCGCGTGAAAACCCACAACTGGTGACTCCGATGTGATTCATGTTTCTGAGCGCGTCTCTTGGTACCCTCTTACTCACTCAGCGGAAGAGCTTACTGCAACTCAGGGCCGGTCGTCAGAGCTAGACGAAGCACCCTCCCAAAACATTACCGTGAGTATGGGGACAGGATTCTCTAAGCCTCAGGTTGCGCACCTCCCAGAACTTAGGGAATTGACCAAGTCATCAATAATTGTTTTGAAAAACAATGGGAAAAATTTGCCCCTTCCCACTAAAGGGGATTTGATCCTCCTCTTAAAATATGTATATCTAAATTGCCTTGCATAGCCTGAAGGAGGATCCCTAAAAATGTCTGTGTGGGTTAAATTAGGAAAGTATTTTCATGAATCCCCTCGAGCCCCTCCAAAAATTTTGTCTACATGGCGAATTGTAATTGAATGTCTCCAAATCCATGAAGATGCCATGAAAACAGAGAAGGGGAGGGTAGACCCCCCTCCTGCCTATAACTCTGAAAAGCCTGTAGACTTCCCGCCTGCCTATGACTCTGAAAAGCCCAGTGAGTTAAAAAAGGGACAGAGTGCAGAAGAAAAATCCTCCTTGGCAGTTTATGACTCTGAAAAGCCCAATGAGTTAAAAAAGGGACAGAGTGCAAAAGAAAAATCTTCTTTGGCAGTTTATCAAGCCGATATGTCTTTTGAACCTTTCGCGCCAAAACAGGAAGGAGGAGAAGAACAAAGAAATCCCAACGTGCTACCTTCCCCTGCCAGCGCCATCTCCAGGGCACTGGCCGAAGCTTATGAAAAAGGGGAACTGCAACCTGAAGAATATCAATTTTGTGCGCCTGTTTTTATTGATCCAATCACAGGCAATCGCAGATATGAAACAATTCCTATAAAAATATTAGAGAAATTAAACAAACTGCTTCAAGTTATGGGATTTCTAGCCATTATACCTTGGGTCTGATAGGTCACATGGCTTCTACTTTTTATTTGTTGCCTGAAGATTGGAAAGGGCTATTCCATATGATTTTAACATCTTCACAATATGTGGTTTGGGAATCCGAATGGAAAAAGGAATGTCAAAAGATCGTTTTAGCTTGGCCGGGCCGTAATCCACCAACAGTAGACCAGTTAACAGGGAATGGAAATTTTACTTACCTGGGAGCTCAACAAGTAATGAACCCTTTGTTCTATTCTCATGCAGCCCTCGCAGCAAAAGCTGCCCTAACTCGGGTTGATGATCCGCAGAGGGGAACAAAAGGCTCTTTTGTAAAGATTTTTCAAGGGCCTAATCAGCCCTATGGGGAATTTGTGGATCAGTTACAAAAGGCCATATCTAGGGAAATCACAAATGAAATAGCCCAAGAGGAATTGTTTAAAAAACTTGCCTTTGAAAATGCCAATGAGGACTGTAGACGGGTCCTGCAGCCCTTAATGAGCAAACCTGATGCAGGATTGGCAGACTATATTCAAGCCTGTAGAATTGTGGGGACCAATGCATTTAACATGGAAACTTTGGCTATGGCCTTACAAAAAGCAGGAAGTAATAATGGGCAACCTGCGGGTAAAGCTGGTAACTGTTTAATTGCGGGAAGCCTGGTCATTTTAAAAATCAGTGCCGGGCCCCAGGAGGGGGCGCTAATAAAAGCAGGGGAGAGGGAGCCAGACCAAAAACTGTTTGCCCACGCTGTAAAAAGGGGTTTCACTGGGCAAACCAGTGTCGCTCCAACCCTATGCCCGCTGAGTCCCAGGAACCGGGAAACTAGAGCTGGGGCATTCAGCTAGCCCCGCCTCAAAGGCTGAATCTTATCATTTTGTCCTAGTGGCCTCTGAGACAATAACCACAGGCTTATCTGGGCTGTTGTATTTTTTGCCAATCCGGCCGTCTGTCCCCTTTCCCCCTGATTGTGACACCCCTCTGTTAGTGTTTCCTCACCGTGACTTTATTATGCAGGGAGTAACGGCTATGCCATTTTTGAAAGACCCAGCTGACTTTACATCAGTCGCTTTGGCATTTACCCCTAACACTCCCATGACTGTGCTTGAGGGAACAGTAGTGGCAACTGCCGTCCCTGTGCCCCAACAACCACAAGTTTTAGCAATTGAGCAAGAAATTCAAAAGTTCTGCCCCTCTATGGCCTTTCAAGTCAATGGACGCTCCTTTTTTGGTATTCTAGATACCGGAGCTGATGTATCGGTCATAAGAGAGGAGGAGTGGCCCTCTGAGTGGCAGACCAACAGCGCACCGTCGGTTCGGGGAGTGGGAGGAGTGCAACACACACGTGTGAGCAAACACTGGCTTTCTGTGACCTCGGAAGAAACATCAGTCACTGCCCACATTAAACCTGTCATTCTTCCGCTTCATATTAATCTGTGGGGTCGGGACTTGATGAGTCAGTTCAATGCAAAATTAATTTTGGATTAAGATGTCTCAGTTAATAAAGTTAAACCTCTTGACTGACACCCCAGTTTGGGTGGATCAGTGGCCTTTAACCAAAGAAAAATTAGCTGCTCTGGTGCAATTGGTAGATCAACAATTAGAGTTAAAACGCATTGAACCCTCACTAAGTCCTTATAATACTCCGGTGTTTGTCATCACCTTTTTAACCCCCTGGGAAAGTCACTCCTATTTCCATCAGAATAAGAAAGCATTAATCAAACAATTTAATCTTTAAGCTGCTGAAGCTGCTGCCATCGTTCAGCAATGTCCAACCTGTAGCAAGCAAGCACACTCAATACCACTTGGAGTAAATCCTCGTGGCTTGGAGAGCTGTCAAATTTGGCAAAAGGATGTTACTCAATATCCTCCCTTTGCCCCATGGAAACATCTTCATGTTTCTATTGATACATATTCTGGCTTCATTATGGCTTCCCCCCAGAGGGGTGAGGCCACTAAACATGTTATCAATCACTGTATTCAGTCATTTGCATTGTTGGGACGCCCCAAAGAACTTAAGTCAGACAACGGATCTGCTTATATTAGCTCTGCTTTTGCAGAATTCTGTACAAAATGGTCCATTGTTCATAAATTTGGCATTCCGTATAATAGCCAAGGTCAAGCCTTGGTTGAGCGAGCAAATCAAACATTAAAAACAGCTCTCAATCGATATTTAAATGAAAAGGGGAAAATTGCCCCTGGCCTCCCAGCAGTGCAAAACATCCTTAACTTGTGCCTTTATACACTGAACTTTTTAAATCTGACGGGCGATCCACCATCAACAGCTGCCTCTCGTCATTTTTCAACAGTCCCTCCCCCTACTTCAAGACCTCCAGTTTACTATCGATGGCTTCCAGACCCCATGTGGAAAGGTCCTGCAGAGCTTATTACCTGGGGGAGAGGCTACGCTGCGGTAGATGATCATGGCAAAATCATTTGGACTCCAGCTCGCTGTGTTCGCCCTTATTTGGTTCAATCTCCACCATCCTAACCAGACATCAGATGACCATGGACCCTGGGCCCACAACTCTTTTATGAAAGATGTGCAGAATATTTCTCGTCTTTTGAACAAGACTGAGTGTTGGATGTGCAGGAGGGGGACTTTTTATGCATGCGGTACCTTTTAATACAACTGGTTGGAAACAATTTCCCTGGTCTAGAGGGACCCTTTCCAATGCTTTGGTGAATTATTCGGTATACACAATAGGAAGCAGAATCCAGGAAAAGGCAGCGTTTTGTTGGGAATATAGGAACACTGCTAAAAACTCTGTTTTAGTAGGCAGATACCCATATTGTGACATCACATTTCAACTTTCAAACAACATGACTAGACCACATCCCTTTAAGAAAATTCCTCTTTTTGAATCCCTTGATGATTTTTCTGATTATATGTGTACCTATCAAATAACTGGATGCTCGCTATCAACAGGATGTCACCCCGGCAACACAGACATGATGTCCACACTCTTCCTTTGCAGTATTGTAAGAGCCATGGTTCGCCAAACTGTGCAAAGCTCCAGCATGACTACAAATATATTAAGTAACGTCTGGATGCTTTGTGGCCAGCGGGCATATCAACGTATACCTCCACGGTGGTCCGGCCGTTGTACGTTGGGCTTTCTTGCTCCCTTAGTTTTTGTGTCAGATCAGCCACCTTCAGGACGTTTGCGCAATCGAAGAGATCTAGAAAATGGCCTGGGAGGACCTGGCAGTACAGGAACGCAAGTTGTACGATCTATATTTCCATCTCTGGGGGTAGCCATGAATTACAGAGACATCTATGCATTAAATAACTGGACTAGGCACATGTTCAACGCTACCATTCAGACTACCAAATTGTTAAACAAGGAAGTGGCAGAAATACGAGAGATTGTTCTGCAAAATCGTTATGCTTTAGACATTATCCTTGCCTCGAAAGGAGGAGTATGTGCCTTAATTCATTCTCATTGTTGTGTTTATATCTCTGATTATAAAGCCAATATCACAGGTACCATTGAGCATATGGAAGACATGGTTCGCCATAATCCGTTACAATCCGACGGATCTGGTGCAATAAACATTTGGGATGCCCTATGGTCTTGGCTACCCGACGGAACCTGGCTGCGATCATTGGTTTCTGGTATTATAACTATTGTGGTTATTTTAGTTTTGATATGTTGTTGTATTCAATGTTTGCCCTCTTTGTTTATGATGTTTAAAAATTTTTCCTCAGGAACTGTCACCCATCAACAGGTCAATTTAGTAACTACACCTATCACTGCAGCTCAGCTACCTCTGCTAACCAAACCGGCCTTCACTTTGCTAAGCAACACTGAGGATGACTTCGTATAAAGCGCTCCCTCCTTATTTTAAATAAAACAGAAAAGTAGGAGATGTTGGAGTTATTGGATTATCTGGCCTGCTAGGCTGAGTCATTAGCTGCAGTAGGCCAAGGTATGAGGAAGTCGAAAGTAAAAAAGATTGGAGTAAACAAAGAAGTGCCGTGCGGTGCAAAGGAATGTGTTTTGGTGTTTTGTTGATGCCGGGTGTAACAGCTGTATAGGAGCGTGTGCAAAGCAAAGCTGTAGCACGTGTAACATGCTAATATGCTGTGTCATAACAAATGTGGTTGGTGTAAGGTGGTCACCAGGTGCATATAAACCCGCCTTCTGATAACACAATAAAAGGGATGCTTCGGCTTTGTTCGAGGCTCCCATCCCGAGGAAACCACGTGTACGTGTCTGTTCTTCTACACTCATGGGAGACCGCCATTTTACTTTCACTCTCCAGACCAACAAAAAACAAAAGAAAAAGAAATCAACATAAACTAAAAAGCAAATAAAACTCAATAAGTAAAATCCTTTATCCGGCTCTGTCCGCTTTAAAAATCACTCACCCGATCAATTTAGGCGCGGAGAAGGTAGCGGCGTTTCACTTTGTTTCCGAAGAAACAAAAACAGCTGGGAGGCGGAGGCAACATGAACTTTGAGGGAGCCTCTTTTCACCCCCCAAAAAGAAAAGTCCTGGGGGTTTAAGAGGCTCTACCTCTATTCGTGTACTTCCCTACCCCCTCCCTTCACCCAGGAGGGAGATTTCGAGCCGCGGGACAGCTGGTATCCGCTGTGCTCCACGGCTCTGACGCCGTCCCAGGAGGACGGCTACAATGTAGCTGCCATCATCGACGCTGACCACCAAAAGTCCAACTTTATCATTATTATTATTATTATGAGAAGCAATGGATGGAAACTAATCAAGGAGAGAAGCAACCTAGAACTAAGGATAAATTTCCTGACAGTTAGAATAATTAATCAGTGGAACAACTTGCCTCCAGAAGTTGTGAGTGTTCCAATACTGGAGATTTTTAAGAAAACATTGAACAGCCATTTATCTGAAATGGTATAGGGTTTCTTGCTTGAACAGGGGGTTGGACTAGAAGACGTCTAAGGTCCCTTCTGATTCTGCTATTCTGCTAACCACTGCTGAATGGACAGCCTATCTACTGCCTATTTTTCAAGTGTACTTGTAATATATTCTAACTACTGTTGATGTATCTGCCAGTAGAAAAAAATGTAGCCTTTTAGCTGATATGGTATTAAATTACAATGTAACTACTTTCTGATATACCAGTTTGACATCTTTACAGAGCTCACTTCTAACCATAATTACTTAGAAATAAGTCTTATAGAGACTGAGAGACCTGCTCCCAATTTAATTTATTTAGGAATGCGTTTTTAGATGGATTATTTTGAGAAAGAACTATTTTAAAAGGCCATATCCTACATTCAAATAAATCTCACAGTGACTCTCTTAAATCAATGTAAGCAAATTCAATGTATTAATACTATTCACTATATTGCAAATGCTTTTGGTCCATCACAAGAATTCCCACAGTTTAATCTTGATTTTTCTTACTCAGGGTATCGTCTAAAAAAAATAACCCACATGCAGTACAGTTATTACTAGAAAAGTTATCCCAAACCTATGATAAGCAAACCAACAGCGGTTATAAAATGCTTCAAGATCAGACAATATTTCCCTGATTTCTCAGTAATCAATTTAAGATACAGGTTGCATGTCTTTTGGTCTTATGTTATGAAGATTAAGTGAGAAAACAAAATGTCGTTTATTTGAAGTAAGATTTACCATGAAAAAGGTTGGGGGCCATTGCCATGGAGGTCTTCTAGTCCAACCCCCTGCTCAAACAAAAACCCCATATCATTTCAGACAAATGGTTGACCAATCTCTTCTTAAAAACCTCCAGTATTGGAACACTCACAACTTCTGGAGGCAAGTTGTTCCACTGATTAATTATTCTAACTGTCAGGAAATGTATCCTTAGTTCTAGGTTGCTTCTCTCCTTGATTAGTTTCCATCCATTGCTAATAATAATAATAATAATAATAATAATAATAATAATAATAATGATAAAGTTGGAAGGGACCTTGGAGGTCATCTATTCCACCCCCCTGCTCAGGTAGGAAACCCTATACCATTTTGGACAAATGGCTGTCCAGTCTCTTCTTAAAAACTTCCAGTGTTGGAGCATTCACCGCTTCTCGAGGCAGGTTGTTCCACTGGTTAATTGTTCTAACTGTCAGGAAGTTTCTCCTTAGCTCTAGGTTGCTTCTCTCTTTGGTTAGTTTCCACACGTTGCTTCTTGTCCTGCCTTCAGGCGCTTTGGAAAATAGCTTGACTCCCTCTTCTTTGTGGCAGCCCCTGAGATATTGGAACACTGCTGTCGTGCACCCCTCATCCTTCTCTTCGTTAAAGTAGACATACCCAATTCCAGCAACCGTTCCTTATACGTTTTAGCCTATAGTCCCCTAATCATCATTGTTGCTCTTCTCTGTACTCTTTCTAGAGTCTCAACGTCTTTTTTATATCGTGGTGACCAATACTGGATGCAGTATTCCAAGTGTGGCCTTACGAAGGCATTGAAAAGTGGTATTAATACTTCACGTGATCTTGATTCTATCCCTCTGTTAATGCAGCCTAGCACTATGTTGGCTTTTTTGGCAGCTGCAGCACACTGCTGGCTCATATTTAAATGATTGTCCACTAGGACTCCGAGATCCCCCCCTCACAGTTACTACTATTGAGCAAGGTACCCCCTATACTATACATGTGCATTTGGTTTTTCTTTCCTAAATGTAGAACCTTACTTTTTTCACCATTGAATTTCATTTTGTTAGATAGCGCCCAGTGTTCAAGTCTGTCCTGCCTTCAGGTGCTTTGGAGAATAGCTTGACCCCCAGCTCCACTTCTTTATGGCAGCCCCAATTCCTGCAACCGTTCTTATGTTTTAGCCTCCAGTCCCCTATTCACCTTTGTTGCTTTTCTCTCCACTCTTTCTAGAGTCTCAACATCTTTTTTATATCGTGGCGACCAAAACGGAATTTAAAATTTGAATCCAACATCATTTGGTATCAAGAGAGTAATAAAGGCATAGTTACCGGAACTGTTTTTAAAATGGGGAACACTCAACGTAAATAAATTGCCAGCGGGGCAACATGCGCAGGCCGGAGACCTCACCTGCTGATCTGGTGGGGCGGCTCACGCAGAGACCACACAACATAGAACTCGACTTTGCCGTTCACCGTGGCGAAGTCAGCGCATTGAGACTGGGGAGCCGAGACAACTTCTCGATGCCACAAGCCGCCTGTAGCCCAGCTCCAGCGAGGGAGAGGCGTTTTCCACCCATTTAAAGCCGGGGAATTGGAGGTAGCAGAAAACATGTCCTGAAGTTCAGGTCTGGACGGCGGAGGAGGTGGGCGGTGGGGCGCTCCTAGATTTGGGAAAACGGCAGTGGCCGATTCGGTTCAGACCGCTGAGGAACGCTGCGGAGTGCTCGCAGGTGCTGGTTCAAGCGTTTCTGGGTAAACTCGAGAATCGCACAATTTCCTGACATATTTATTAACCGCAGGTGTAAGAATGCCGGCACTGGTTCCTTTGCTTAAAGAGGCTATGCTGGGCTATTTAGTAACAAGGCAAAATCCAAGAGTTAAATGGCTTGTAGTTTCCTACCTGAGCAGGGGGTTGGACTAGATGACCTCCAAGGTCCCTTCCAACTTTATTATTATTATTATTATTATTATTATTATTATTATTATTATTATTATTATAAGAAGCAATGGATGGAAACTAATCAAAGAGAGAAGCAACCTAGAACTAAGGATAAATTTCCTGACAGTTAGAATAATTAATCAGTGGAACAACTTGCCTCCAGAAGTTGTGAGTGTTCCATTACTGGAGATTTTAAAGAAGACATTGGACAGCCATTTATCTGAAATGGTATAGGGTTTCTTGATTGAACAGGGGGTTGGACTAGAAGACCTCTAAGGTCCCTTCTGATTCTGCTATTCTGCTAACCACTGCTGAATGGAGAGCCTATCTACTGCCTATTTTTCAAGTCTACTTGTAATATATTCTAACCACTGTTGATGTATCTGCCAGTAGAAAAAAATGTAGCCTTTTAGCTGATATGGTATTAAATTACAATGTAACTACTTTCTGACATACCAGTTTGACATCTTTACAGAGCTCACTTCTGTGGGTTTTCACGTGCCCAGCGGTCTCCCATGGGTGTAGAAGAACAGACACGTACACGTGGTTTCCTCGGGATGGGAGCCCCGAACAAAGCCGAAGCATCCCTTTTATTGTGTTATCAGAAGGCGGGTTTATATGCACCTGGTGACCACCTTACACCAACCACATTTGTTATGACACAGCATATAAGCATATTACACGTGCTAACTTTGTTTTGCACACGCTACTATACAGCTGTTACACCCGGCACCAACAAAAGACCAAAACACATTCCTTTGCACCGCACGGCACGTTGTTTACTCCAATCTTTTTTACTTCCGACTTCCTCATACCTTGGCCTACTGCAGCTGATGACTCAGCCTAACAGGCCAGATAATTCAATAATTCCAACATCTACTTTTCTGTTTTATTTAAAATAAGGAGGTAGTGCTTTATAGGAAGTCATCCTCAGTGTCGCTTGGCAAAGTGAAGGCCGGTTTGGTTAGCAAGGGTAACTGAACTGCAGTGATAGGTGTAGTTACTAAATTGACCTGTTGGTGGGTGACAGTTCCTGAGGAAAAATTTTTAAACATCATAAACAAAGAAGGCAAACATTGAATACAACAACATATCAAAACTAAAATAACCACAATAGTTATAATACCAGAAACCAATGATCGCAGCCAGGTTCCATCAGGTAGCCAAGACCATAGGGCATCCCAAATGTTTATTGCACCAGATCCGTCGGATTGTAACGGATCATGACGAACCATGTCTTCCATATGCTCAATGGTACCTGTGATATTGGCTTTGTAATCAGAGATATAAACACAACAATGAGAATGGATTAAGGCACATACTCCTCCTTTCGAGGCAAGGATAATGTCTAAAGCATAACGGTTTTGCAGAACAATCTCTCGTATTTCTGCCATTTCCTTGTTTAACAATTTGGTAGTCTGAATGGTAGCGTTGAACATATGCATAGTCCAGTTATTTAATGCATAGATGTCTCTGTAATTCATGGCTACCCCCATAGATGGAAATATAGATCGTGCAACTTGCGTTCCTGTACTGCCGGATCCTCCCAGGCCACCCTCTAGATCTCTTCGATTGCGCAAACGGCCTGAAGGTGGCTGATCTGAAACAAAAACTGAGGGAGCAAGGAAGCCCAATGTACAACGGCCGGACCACCATGGAGGTATACGTTGATATGCCCGCCGGCCACAAAGATCCATACATTACTTAATATATTTGTAGTCGTGTTGGAGCTTTGCACAGTTTGGCGAGCCATGGCTCTTACAATACTGCAAAGGAAGAGTGTGGACATCGTGTCTGTGTTGCTGGGATGACATCCTGTTGATAGCGAGCATCCAGTTATTTGATAGGTACACATATAATCAGAAAAGTCATCAAGGGATTCAAAAAGAGGAGTTTTCTTAAAGGGATGTGATCTAGTCATGTTGTTTGAAAGTTGAAATGTGATGTTACAATATGGGTATCTGCCTACTAAAACAGAGTTTTTAGCAGTGTTCTTATATTCCCAACAAAACGCTGCTTTTTCCTGGATTCTGCTTCCTATTGTATATACCGTATAATTCACCATAGCATTGGAAAGAGTCCCTCTAGACCAGGGAAATTGTTTCCAACCAGTTGTATTAAAAGGCACCGCATGCATAAAAAGTCCCCCCTCCTCCAGGGTTGGACTATGCATGCACATCCAACACTCAGTCTTGTTCAAAAGGCGAGAAATATTCTGCACATCTTTCATAAAAGAGTTGTGGGCCCAGGGTCCATGGTCATCTGATGTCTGGTTAGGATGGTGGAGATTGAACCAACTAAGGGCGAACACAGCGAGCTGGAGTCCAAATGATTTTGCCATGATCATCTACTGCAGCGTAGCCTCTCCCCCAGGTGATAAGCTCTGCAGGACCTTTCCACGTGGGGTCTGGAAGCCGTCGATAGTAAACTGGAGGTCTTGAAGTAGGGGGAGGGACTGTTGAAAAATGACGAGAGGCAGCTGTTGATGGTGGATCGCCCGTCAGATTTAAAAAGTTCAGTGTATAAAGGCACATGTTAAGGATGTTTTGCACTGCTGGGAGGCCAGGGGCGATTTTCCCCTTTTCATTTAAATATCGATTGAGAGCTGTTTTTAATGTTTGATTTGCTTGCTCAACCAAGGCTTGACCTTGGCTATTATACGGAATGCCAAATTTATGAACAATGGACCATTTTGTACAGAATTCTGCAAAAGCAGAGCTAATATAAGCAGGTCCGTTGTCTGATTTAAGTTCTTTGGGGCGTCCTAACAGTGCAAATGACCGAATACAGTGATTGATAACATGTTTAGTGGCCTCACCCCTCTGGGGGGAAGCCATAATAAAGCCAGAATATGTATCAATAGAAACATGAATATGTTTCCAAGGGGCAAAGGGAGGATATTGAGTAATATCCATTTGCCAAATTTGACAGCTCTCCAAGCCACGAGGATTTACTCCAAGTGGTATTGAGTGTGCTTGCTTGCTACAGGTTGGACATTGCTGAACGATGGCAGTAGCTTCAGCAGATGAAAGATTAAATTGTTTGATTAATGCTTTCTTATTCTGATGGAAATAGGAATGACTTTCCCAAGGGGTTAAAAAAGTGAGTGGCATATTAAGAGGTGTTTGTGAGGCGGCAGCATCGGCAACATCATTGCCTTCTTGGAGTGGGCCTGGAAAAGGCTGATGGCTACGAATATGGGCAACAAAAAATGGGTGTTTCCGATCGTTTATGAGATGTTGCAAATCCAAAAATAATGTTAACAGATCCATAGACATTTGGTGCTAAATAAGAGTCAAAAATGGTTTTGATAATTTGGGTAACATATAAACTGTCCAGGATCAAATTAAAGGGTTGATCTTTAAAATGAAAAAATGCCATTGTGGCTGCCACTAGCTCAGAGCGCTGAGCTGACGTCTGTGGGGGGTGATTTTTGTATGCCACTTACCCTCCTCTTTCCAAGCACAGGCTCCATGAGTCTTGCTGCCGTCTGCAAACACCGTTATTGCTTCTTTTAAAGGGAAAGAAGCACAAGGAGATTGCCATTTAAATGGGACTGTTTTTAATAAAAAAATGCGAGGATCTGATGGTGGATGGCAAGACACTTCTCCTGGCCAATCAGCAAGTGCTTGCTGCAAAGATTCATAATTGGCCAACAAACTTTCCCAAGCCGTTAGCGAACAAGGGATATATAAAAAGGACGGTTCAACACCCCCTAAAGCCTTTGCCCTAAAGCGAGATTTTGTTATAAGCTGAGCAAAGAGCGTATGTTTCTGTGAAATGGTGTTCTTCAGGGTGTGAGCTAAGTGGATCCATTCTACAATCATCATTTTTATGTTAGACACGATCTGAGCCAAAGCTGCTGTAGGAAGGTCAACAGTGTTAAAAATTAGCATAGAAAAAGGCATATTGGGCTGAACACGATCGACCCATACTTTTGACAATGCATGCTGAATGATGTCACAAGTTTTAAGTTGTTGTTGAGTTAACACGATCTTATCTCCTGGATTTTTTCCCTGCGTAAGAGCAGAGAACAATGGAGCCAATTGAGAGGTGGTTAGTCCCATATAAGGACGGGCCCAATTAATTGATCCTAAATATTGTTGAAGTTGGACTAAGGTCAGGCATGGCGGAAGACACAACTTAGAAAGCTGAGGCTCAGCGTGTGAGGTCAAAAGCTTGTGGCCCAAGTACAGAAAGGGGTGTTTAAGCTGAATTTTTTCAGGTGAAATAAAAAACCCATTTGTTTGAAAAATGGAGGTTAGAACAGGCAAGGTTGCTGATACTGTACCTGAGGGCCCTGGAGCTGCCACTAAAATATCATCCATATAATGGTAAATTTTAAAATGAGGAAACTTGTCCCGATATGGTCTTAAAACCTGATTGACAACATATTGACATATTGTAGGACTGTTTAGCATTCCTTGAGGCAAGACAGTCGATTGATATCTGGCTGTGGGCTTGGAGTTATTCATTTCAGGCACAGTAAAAGCAAATAAGTGTTTGTCCTCTGGGTGTAGTGGAATGGAGAAAAATGCATCTTTTAAATCTATAACCATAAGGTCATAGTCTTTTGGTATCAAATTAGGATTAGGTAAACCGCATTGGAGCGCTCCCATGGGGCGAATGATCTTATTGATATTTCTAAGATCGCTTAAAATTCTCCATTTTCCAGATTTCTTCTTTATGACAAACACTGGAGTATTATAAGGACTCAATGAGGGTTCAATGTGTTTTAACTCTAATTGTTGATCTACCAATTGCACCAGAGCGGCTAATTTTTCTTTGGTTAAAGGCCACTGATCCACCCAAACTGGGGTGTCAGTCAAGAGGTTTAACTTTATTAATTGAGACATCTTAATCCAAAATTAATTTTGCATTGAACTGACTCATCAAGTCCCGACCCCACAGATTAATATGAAGTGGAAGAATGACAGGTTTAATGTGGGCAGTGACTGATGTTTCTTCTGAGGTCACAGAAAGCCAGTGTTTGCTCACACATGCGTGTTGGACTCCTCCCACTCCCCGAACCGACGGTGCGCTGTCGGTCTGCCACTCAGAGGGCCACTCCTCCTCTCTTATGACCGATACATCAGCTCCGGTATCTAGAATACCAAAAAGGGAGCGTCCATTGACTTGAAAGATCATAGAGGGGCGGAACTTTTGAATTTCTTGCTCAATGGCCAAAACTTGTGGTTGTTGGGGCACAGGGACGGCAGTTGCCACTACTGTTCCCTCAAGAACAGTCATGGGAGTGTTAGGGGTAAATGCCAAAGCGACTGATGTAAAGTCAGCTGGGTCTTTCAAAAATGGCATAGCCGTTACTCCCTGCATAATAAAGTCACGGTGAGGAAACACTAACAGAGGGGTGTCACAATCAGGGGGAAAAGGGACAGACGGCCGGATTGGCAAAAATACGACAGCCCGGATAAGCCTGTGGTTATTGTCTCAGAGGCCACCAGGACAAAATGATAAGATTCAGCCTTTGAGGCGGGGCTAGCTGAATGCCCCAGCTCTAGTTTCCCGGTTTCTGGGAATCAGCGGGCATAGGGTTGGAGCGACACTGGTTTGCCCAGTGAAACCTCTTTTTACAGCGCGGGCAAACAGTTTTTGGTCTGGCTCCTACTCCCCTGCTTTTATTAGCACCCCCCCTGGGGCCCGGCACTGATTTTTAAAATGACCAGGCTTCCCACAATTAAAACAGTTACCAGCTTTACCCTCAGTTTGCCCATTACTTCCTGCTTTTTGTAAGGCCATAGCCAAAGTTTCCATGTTAAATGCATTGGTCCCCACAATTCTACAGGCTTGAATATAATCTGCCAATCCTGCATCAGGTTTGCTCATTAAGGGCTGCAGGACTCGTCTACAGTCCTCATTGGCATTTTCAAAGGCAAGTCTTTTCAACAATACCTCTTGGGCTATTAAATTTGTGATTTCCCTAGATATGGCCTTTTGTAACTGATCCACAAATTCCCCATAGGGCTGATTAGGCCCTTGAAAAATCTTTACGAAAGAGCTTTTTGTTCCCCTTTGTGGATCATCAACCCGAGTTAAGGCAGCTTTAGCAGCTAGGGCTGAATGAGAATAGAACAAAGGGTTCATTGCTTCTTGATTTCCCAGGTAGGTATAGTCTCCACTTCCTGTTAACTGGTCTACAGTGGGTGCATTACGGCCAGGCCAAGCTAAAGCGATCTTTTGACATTCCTTTTTCCATTCAGATTCCCAAACCACATATTGAGAAGATGTTAAAATCATATTGAATAGCCCTTTCCAATCTTCAGGCAACAAAAAAAAAAATAGTAGCCATGTGACCTATCAGACCCAAGGTATAATGGCTAGAAATCCCATAATTTGATGCAGCTTGCTTAATTTCCTTAATATTTTTTATAGGAATAGTTTCATATCTGCGACGGCTGTGATTGGATCAATAAAAACAGGCGCGCAAAATTGATATTCTTCAGGTTGCAGTTCCCCTTTTTCATAAGCTTCGGCCAGGGCCCTGGAGATGGTGCTGGCAGGGGAAGGCGGCACGTTAGTGTCCCTTTGTTCTTTTCCTCCCTCCTCTTTTGGCGTGAACGGTTCAAAAGACACATCGGCTTGATAAACTGCCAAAGAGGATTTTTCTTCTGCACTCTGTCCCTTTTTTAACTCATTGGGCTTTTCAGAGTCATAAACTGCCAAGGAGGATTTTTCTTCTGCACTCTGTCCCTTTTTTAACTCATTGGGCTTTTCAGAGTCATAAGCAGGTGGGGGGTCTACAGGCATTTCAGAGTTATAGGAAGGAGGGGGGTCTACCCTCCCCTTCTCTGTTTTCATGGCATCTTCATGGATTTGGAGACATTCAATTACAATTCGCCATGTAGACAAAATTTTTGGAGGGGCTCGAGGGGATTCATGAAAATACTTTCCTAATTTAACCCACACAGACATTTTTAGGGATCCTCCTTCGGGATATGCAAGGCAATTTTGATATACATATTTTAAGAGGAGGATCAAATCCCCTTTAGTGGGAAGCGGCAAATCTTTCCCATTGTTTTTCAAAATAATTATTGATGACTTGGTCAATTCCCTAAGTTCTGAGAGGTGCACAACCTGAGGCTTAGAGAATCCTGTCCCCATACACACGGTAATGTTTTGGGAGGGTGCTTCGTCTAGCCCTGACGACCGGCCCTGAGTTGCAGTAAGCTCTTCCGCTGAGTGAGTAAGAGGATACCAAGAGATGCGCTCAGAAACATGAATCACGTCGGGGTCACCAGTTGTGGGTTTTCACGCGCCCAGCGGGTCTCCCATAAATGTAGAAGAACAGACAGGAACACGTGGTTTCCTCGGGATGGGAGCCTCGAACAAAGCCGAAGCATCCCTTTTATTGTGTTATCAGAAGGCGGGTTTATATGCACCTGGTGACCACCTTACACCAACCACATTTGTTATGACACAGCATATTAGCATATTACACGTGCTAACTTTGTTTTGCACACGCTACTATACAGCTGTTACACCCGGCACCAACAAAAGACCAAAACACATTCCTTTGCACTGCACGGCATGTTGTTTACTCCAATCTTTTTTACTTCCGACTTCCTCATACCTTGGCCTACTGCAGCTGATGACTCAGCCTAACAGGCCAGATAATTCAATAATTCCAACACACTTCTAACTATAAT
This sequence comes from Crotalus tigris, assembly GCF_016545835.1. Taxonomy (NCBI): domain Eukaryota; kingdom Metazoa; phylum Chordata; class Lepidosauria; order Squamata; family Viperidae; genus Crotalus; species Crotalus tigris. The sequence continues at coordinate 5,866 of NW_024098053.1, read as the reverse complement.
TACTTAGAAATAAGTCTTATAGAGACTGAGAGACCTGCTCCCAATTGAATTTATTTAGGAATGCATTTTTAGATCTTTATTAACCGCAGGTGTAAGAATGCCGGCACTGGTTCCTTTGCTTAAAGAGGCTATGCTGGGCTATTTAGTAACAAGGCAAAATCCAAGAGTTAAATGGCTTGTAGTTTCCTACCTGAGCAGGGGGTTGGACTAGATGACCTCCAAGGTCCCTTCCAACTTTATCATTATTATTATTATTATTATAAGAAGCAATGGATGGAAACTAATCAAGGAGAGAAGCAATCTAGAACTAAGGATAAATTTCCTGACAGTTAGAATAATTAATCAGTGGAACAACTTGCCTCCAGAAGTTGTGAGTGTTCCAATACTGGAGATTTTTAAGAAGACATTGGACAGCCATTTATCTGAAATGGTATAGGGTTTCTTGCTTGAACAGGGGGTTGGACTAGAAGACCTCTCAGGTCCCTTCTGATTCTGCTATTCTGCTAACCACTGCTGAATGGAGAGCCTATCAACTGCCTATTTTTCAAGTGTACTTGTAATATATTCTAACCACTGTTGATGTATCTGCCAGTAGAAAAAAATGTAGTCTTTTAGCTGATATGGTATTAAATTACAATGTAACTGCTTTCTGACATACCAGTTTGACATCTTTACAGAGCTCACTTCTAACCTTAATTACTTAGAAATAAGTCTTATAGAGACTGAGAGACCTGCTCCCAATTTAATTTATTTAGGAATGCGTTTTTAGATGTATTATTTTGAGACAGAACCATTTTAAAAGGCCATATCCTACATTCAAATAAATCTCACAGTGACTCTCTTAAATCAATGTAAGCAAATTCAATGTATTAATACTATTCACTATATTGCAAATGCTTTTGGTCCATCACAAGAATTCCCACAGTTTAATCTTGATTTTTCTTACTCAGGGTATCGTCTAAAAAAAATAACCCACGTGCACTACAGTTATTACTAGAAAAGTTATCCCAAACCTATGATAAGCAAACCAACAGCGGTTATAAAATGCTTCAAGATCAGACAATATTTCCCTGATTTCTCAGTAATCAATTTAAGATACAGGTTGCATGTTTTTTGGTCTTATGTTATGAAGATTAAGTGATAAAACAAAATGTCGTTTATTTGAAGTAAGATTTACCATGAAAAAGGTTGGGGATCATTGCCTTGGAGGTCTTCTAGTCCAACCCCCTGCTCAAACAAAAACCCAATATCATTTCAGACAAATGGTTGACCAATCTCTTCTTAAAAACCTCCAAATGGCTTGTAGTTTCCTACCTCAGCAGGGGGTTGGACTAGATGACCTCCAAGGTCCATTCCAACTTTATCATCATTATTATTATTATAAGAAGCAATGGATGGAAACTAATCAAGGAGAGAAGCAACCTAGAACTAAGGATAAATTTCCTGACAGTTGGAATAATTAATCAGTGGAACAACTTGCCTCCAGAAGTTGTGAGTGTTCCAATACTGGAGATTTTTTTTTTATTGAAAGTTTTTTAAATTTTACAAAAACAAATCCCCTCCCCATACCCCCCCCACCCTCCCTTACCCTCCCCCACCTCCCCAAACCTCCCAAACCCTCCCCTGAGCTTCCTAGAGCTGAGTACAGGCTTAATTAAAAATTTTCGGAAAAAGAAAAAAAAAAACTTAAAACACATATAAATCCTAAACAAATCTAGATACATTAAATTAAATAGATTATCTTCTCTAAAAAATAATAATTGCAATCATTAAAGACCTTATAATATACTCTAAACATTTTCTAATATCATACTTATAATTTTTTTTATTGAAAATTTTTTACAAAAAACAGAAAACAACAATACAACAAGAAAAAACAAAACAAAACAATACAACCCTCCCCTAACCCTCCCCAAACCACCCACGCCCTCCCCCCCCAGAGCTTCCCAGAGCAGAATATAGGCTTAATTTAAAAAGTTAAAAAGATTATATAAAAAAAATTTACAATAAAATATATATATATATATATATGAAAATAAAAGTTATAAAAAAGCTAAATGATATTTTTTTATATCCAATTTAAATTGTATAAACTTTATCCATTTATCCCAAACAGCAAAAAATTTCTCCTGCGATTGTTCTTTTAAGAAAGCCGAAATCTTTGCCATTTCCGCCAAGTAGGATACTTTAAAAAACCACTCCTGCAAAGTAGGCAAAGATTCCTTCTTCCAGTATTGTCCTACTAACAACCTTGCGGCTGTGATCAAGTTCAACATCAATATAACCTCCTTTGCATCACAATCAGTAACTATACCTAACAAAAATAGTTGTGGAGTAAATTTTACCCTCTTTCTAAAAATTCTCTGAATATTCCACCATATCTTAATCCAAAAAGTTTTTATATTTTTACACGATCACCAAATATGATAATAGGTGGCATCCAAACAACCACATCTCCAACATTTAGGCTGTAGGTCAGGATACATAAGAGACATTTTTCGTGGATCAAGGTGCCATCTATAAAACATTTTATAAAAATTCTCCCTTAAATTCTGGGCTTGTGTAAATTTAACATTCCTCACCCAAATAATTTCCCAGATATCCAGTGGAACTGGTTCACCAAAATTCTGCGCCCATTTAATCATACAATCTTTAATTAATTCTGATTCTGAATCCAGTTCCACTAGAACCCCATAAATTCTCTTAATGTGAGTTTGTCTTTGATCCTTTACTTGCTTGAAAAGATTTTCATCTTCTCTAAGGAAGCCCACCTTGCGATCCAGCTTCCATCTATCTGCTAATTGTCTATATTGAAACCAAGAATATGTAATATTTTCATGTACCAACTCTTCCAATGATTTTAACTGCCAGTTATGTCCATCCCATCTGAGTAATTGTGTATAAGACACCGTGTCCATTTTAACACCTCTCTTTATGCCCTCTATCGCATGCCAAGGTATAGCCCATAGTGGTATTTTAAAATCACTTTTATAATATTTTCTCCAAACCCTAAGTAAAGAAGTTCTTATAATATGAGATTTAAAAACCCGATCCATTTTCTTATTAAATATTAAATAGGCATGCCAACCGAAAAGTAAATCCCATCCCTCCAGATGGAGTATCTCCAAATTTGTTTAATTTACCCAATCACTAATTAATGTTAAAGCCACCGCATCGTAATATAATTTCAAATTCGGTACCTTGAGTCCACCTCTCTCACGGAAGTCTTGCATGATTTTAAACTTTACCCTTGTTTTTTTCCCTGCCCAAATGAATTTATTAATACCTTTCTGCCAATCATTTAAATTAATCTCATTCTTCAAAATCGGTAACATTTATATTATTATCCATCATTCTATATAAACTCCCTGCAAAACACAAATTCAAACATTACTTTCTTTGAATATCTATACCTACAATATAAAATCTAATCTCTCCCTTTCTTTATCCTAGAACAGAAAAATAAACATATAAACCTTCATTATACCATTAAAACTAAATACTCTTTGAATACTTAAACTAAATACTTAAACTTAAACTTCTTATCTAAGATTTTCATTCAATCTCCATAATCTTCTCTCCTATCAAAAAAAAAACCTTAAAAGACATATAGATCCTAAACAAATCTAGATACATTTAATTAAACAAATTATCTTCTCTTAATAATAATAATAATAAAAAAGACCCAATCATTAAACACATTGTAATATACTCTGAACCTTTTCATATCATACTTATATTATTATCCATCATTCTTTATAAACTCCCTCCAAAACACAAATTTGAACGTTACTTAAAACATTAGAATTCCCTTATACACATTTAAATCTTTACCAATAACAAATTCCATCCACAATAAACACATTCCTTATCAGTCTCTCTTATCCATAAACCATTAAAATTCCTTTATACACATTTAAATCTTTACCAAAAACAAATTCCATCCACAATAAACACAGTCCTTATCAGTCTCTATTGTCCATATCCTTATCAGTCACTCTTATCCATAAATCTCGAAAGAAGTTCTTTGAAATCTGCCCTTAAAGGTAGCTCCGAAAAGTTTATAAATCCTGCTTCTCCAGCAGACTCAGGAACCAATACTTGTGAGGCTTCCTTAAACTCCTTCTTCTGTTGCTGTTTTTCTTTACAATTATATGTTGCATGAGTTGTCCTCTGCTCCTTCCTCTCGACTTGTTGAGGCCCCTCAAACTGAGATTTCCCATTTTTCATTAATATAGGCTCTTCAGACTGCAATTCTACCCTTGAAGGTTGCTCCAAAAAATTTATAAGTCCTACTTCTCCCGCAGATTCAGAAACCAATAATTGTGAGGCTTCCTTAACCTTCTTCTGTTGGCCCTTTTCTTTACAATTATATGTTGCACAAGTTATCCTCTGCTCCTCCATCTCAACTTGTTGAGGCCCCTCAAACTGAGGTTTCCCAATTTTCATAAGTATAGGCTCTTCAGACTGCAATTCTACCTTCTTTTCTTCCAAGGCTTTAAACTTAATAGATGGCGAACCGAAATATAAAAGTCTTTTGCTTGAGAAACAGTATTAAGTCTATAACATGTCCCCAGGTAATTCACCGCCATTCCAATCGGAACATCCCATCTGAACGAGATTCGTCTCTTTTTAAGTTCGTCTGCTAAAAAAGCAAACTCCTTTCTTCTTCTTAAAATTTTAGATGGGATCTCCTTTAAAATTATAACATCTTGTGAAGCAATTTGAAACCTCTTCTTATAAAAAGCTTGTATAATTTCATTGCGCAGGGATCTTTTCCCAAAGTAAATTACCACATCTCTTGGCAAATTCTTTTGCACTGCCACCACAGAATTAACTCTAAATAATTTTTCAATTTCACTAAGTATTTCCTCTTTTTCTTTATTCAAAATCACGGCAAAGTCCTTTGCAACCATCTCTCTCAGATCTCCTTGCAAAGACTCACCCAAACCTCTAATTCTTAAGGCATATTCCATATGTCTATATTGAAGCATAAGAATCCCATTTTCCATTTCTTTTTCCATGCTTTCAAATTTTCCCTCCATCAATTCCACTTTTTCTGCTATCTCTTCTACACGAGAATTCAGCTTTTCAAGAACAGAGGCAACTCCTTTTAGAGCCAAAACTATCTCTTGCCTCAAAATCTTATTATTTTCCTCTAAAATCTCTTTCATTTCTACCCTAATTTGAGATATAACATTTCCCATCATATCTTGCAAATCCTTCACAATTATTGGCTGTACCAAGGAAGAGGGTGAAGCTATTGATTTAGGTTGTTGCACTGATGATAACACCGAAGAAGAAGCCACTTTAGGAACTGTAGAAATCCCTGGACGCTTTGGAGCCATCTTAAAAAAATCTTTACTCCTTCTTAAAAATTACAAAAATTAAGCAAAAGAAAAAGAGAGATTAAATCCAAAAAAAAATTCAAAAAAATCCTTCAAAAGGAAATCATTATAACAAAAAAAAATACTAAACACTTTGGAGCCTTCTTAGAAAAATCTTTACTCCTCCTTAAAAGTTACAAAAATTAAGCAAAAGAAAAAGAGAAATTAACTCCAAAAAATCAAAAAATCCTTCAAAAGGAGATCATATAATGAAAAGAAAGGGGTTAAAAAAAAGTTAAAAAGAAAAAAAAAGGGAAAGAAAAAAAAATAATGAAATAGAAAAAATCCATTCCATTTTTTTTAAAAATACAAAAAGCAAAACAAAGAAGTTAAATGAAAATAATAATGCTTCTAAAATCCAAACCCAACATCAAAATCAAATCCACATTCCGTTCCAATCATTAAAAAAAGAGAAAAGGATAAAGAAAAACACTAAAAAGCCTGCTGATCGCCATTCTACCTTCCCAAAGAAAAAAAAC
>NW_024098052.1:0-43976 GCF_016545835.1 Crotalus tigris | reverse complement strand
CAGACACTGGAGCAAGAGGGGGGGAAAACTCCCTGGCAAGAGAGCCGCTGACCCAGTTGGAACCTTGCCAGATGTTGGGATCTGAGAGGTCAGATTCCTCGGGAGAAGAAGTGGTGGAGACACAGGACCACAAGCCTCGCTGGTCGATGAACATTGGAAAGAAAAGTGAGTGGAGAAAGGAATCAAGAAAGGTGACCCTGAGACGGGGGACCAAACAACCAGAATGGAAGCAGGAGATGGAGAAATCCCTGCACTCAAGTGAAGAGGGAGGAAGCTGGGTACCGTACTCAGACTGGATCCTAGAGAAAGCTATTGACTGATGAAGAGAACTCTCAGCTTCCTAGGAGAGGAGAATACTGAGCCCTACGGCCGCCCCAGCTCCTGGAGCCGCAAAGGGAGAGACACCGAGGGGGACGTGGAACCTGCAACCCCAGGGACATCTACTGATCCAGGAGCCCCCACCCCCTACCGGACAACAGATGGCAATCTGGACGGAAGACACTACCACCCACAACGGAGGCACCGATCCATTCCAAGACGTCCACCGTTGAGGTGAAATTCAAAGGGGAGCCAACACGCTTGGGGTTTTTCCTAACCCAAGTACTCAGCTACATGGAGGAATATGGGCAGGACATTCCCAGCGACAAAGCCCGCATCTGGACGTGCAATCTTGCCCTGGATGGATACGGCTGCAGATGGGTGTGAACTTGCATGAACCAATGCCCAGAACCTTAGTACTTCAACCCGTCTCATGTACTCTTGATGAAGACAAATTTGAGACCCCACCCTTGGGCGATCGCAAAGCCGGTGAAAGGATAAAAACGATGAGGCAGGCAAACGCCCGGTGCTGAATATACACAAGAATTCCGGCGGCCATGAACCCCAAGCAACTGAATTGGCCAGAAGACATCCTCCTTGGCCATTTCAAAGACGGACTAAAATATGATCTATATGATGCTTGCCTGCCCCGAGGGGACCCACATCGACTTGAGGAATGGTACGTCTTGGCAGAGGAAGCAGAGATCGACATATTGAAGAGGCACCGCCGAGGAAAACAATGGAGCCGCCCCCCACCTGAGCTGACACACGAACCGGTGAAATCATCGGCTACAGCCAAGAAGCAAATGGGGTGATTCAAGTGCGGAAGAGAAGGGCATTGAGCTGTAGAATGCCGCTCAAAGGCCCCCCAGCACAACCCAGACAGATCCCCAATCAACAAATCCGGAAAGTCTTCAGCTAAGCCAAAAGAAACGGCCATGAGAATGATGGAAATTGCAGAACCCCCCACTCCTGCTCACCCAGGGGAAAGAACTCCAGCCTACACCACAGGGCCGGTGGATACCTCAGATGACAGCTCAGAGGGCGAACCCCTGGTAAGTGGATGCATCACACCCATCTTCAAAACAGTGACTATATTAATCCCCCCCCCCATGCCCGAAGCTGTGAAGGTGAAAGCCTTAATAGACTCTGGCTGCACCCGCTGCCTCAGTAGCCCAACACTAGTGGGTAATCTGGGCATCCCATCGAGGAGACTGGAACAACCAATCTCATTTGGCCAGTTAGATGGATCCATAGCAGGGGGGGGGTGCCAGCTACCCTAGCCACTCCACCAATACACCTCTCCCTGGGCAAACATGAAGAGGACATAACGTTTGTGGTGACCCCAGGCATGGAATGCCCAATGATTCTAGGGATGGAATGGTTGAAAAAATGGAACCCCTGGGTAAATTGGAGGACGACAGAAATCAAATTCCCGAAGGGGGACCCTATGGACTAAAAACCCCAAGGGAGGCTACCAGAATCAAGAATAGAAAAAGCATCCATAGGAGAGGAAAAAAGATTAACAGAAATACCAGAGGAATATAGAGACCTTGCTAAAGTCTTCAGTGAGGAGAGGGCGAATGAGCTCCCCCCCCACCGACCCACAGACTGTACCATTGAATTCAAGCCTGGGGCAAAACTCCCGAAGCCCAGATTATACTCCATGAGCCCAAAGGAGAAGGAGGAAATGGAAAGATTTATTTAAAAAAACCTAGAGAGGTTTCATTGAGCCAGCCAAGCCTAAAGTGGCTGCCCCGGTCCTTTTTAGAGAGAAGAAGGATGGCTCCTTACGTTTATGCGTGGATTATAGGGCCCTGAATAAAATCAGTGAAAGCAACCTATACCCTCTGCCCCTCATGAAAGACATGCTGTAACACCTATCGAAAGGGAAATTTTTTTCTAAACTAGAGCTAAGGGAAGCTTACTGTCGCGTGAGAATTAAGTAAGGGGATGAATGGAAGACTGCATTTAACTGCCCCATGGGGTGCTATCAATTCAAAGTCTTGCCATTTGGATTACAAGGGGGCCCTGCAGTCTTTATGCAATTAATCAATGACGTTCTAAGGGAGCACCTGTTTAAGGGGGTTCTTGTTTACTTGGATGACATTCTTATCTTCACCGAAACAAAAGAGGAACGTGTCAACCTTGTCAGAGCGGTTTTAAAGAAGCTGCGAGCCGCCCACCTATATGCCAAACTCTCAAAATGCGAATTCCACCAGGAAAGGATAGACTACGTAGGCTATCGCATATCCCCACAGGGCATTGAAATGGACCCAGAGAAGGTCAAAGCAGTATTAGATTGGGTGCCACCCCGCACAAGAAAGCAACTACAAAGTTTCCTGGGCTTTGCAAACTTTTACCGCCAATTCATCCCCTCATTTGCCCAGATAGCCTTACCCCTCACTAACTACTAAAAAACGAAGGAGGCATCCTCAGAAAACCTAGACAAGGCACAACATGGACCAATGGGAGTTGCAAGCAGCGTTTTGAGAGCTAAGAGACTTTTTTCTGTCCGACCAGTACTAAGGCACCAAGACAGGACAAGCCCTTGTAATACAGCAGATGCAAGTGATGTGGCAGTGGGGGCTGTGCTATTACAAGAAAATGATGATGCAGTATTGCAACCCTGTGCATATACATCCAAGAAACTCACGGAAACAAAACAGCGCTGGCCCGTATGGGAGAAGGAGGCTTATGGGATACGTTGGGCATTACTCACGTGGTGACAGTTCCTGGAAGGCAACAAAATCCCCTTCCAGGTGTGGACTGATCACAAAAATTTAGAAGCCCTGAAAACTTCCAGGAAACTCAATCCCAAACAAGTCCGCTGGTCCCAGCATTTTCACCAATTCCAATTTAAGCTCAAACATTTACCAGGAAGAAAGAAATTCCTGGCAGATGCACTATCTCGCATGCCTCAATATAACAGCGCACGAACCACAGACAGACTCTAGACCAATAATGGCAGAGTCACAACTGGCAGCACCAGTAACCACAAGAACCAAGCCAAATTAAAACCACAACTGGACAGCCAAACTGGAATTGAATTCAGAAAAAGTTTGGAAACAGATGATTGGTTCCAGAAACACAAAAATGTGTGCACAATGAAAGACGGGTTGCCTTGGATAGGGGAAAAGTTATATATACCAACAACTCAAAGAGTAACTTTCATGCACCTTTGCCATGACACAAAATCAGCAGGGCATTTTTGATTTGTAAAAACTTTACATTTAATTAAACGGCAATTTTGGTGGCCATCCATGAAAAAGGACATTGAAAGTTATGGTTGCCAGCTGCCCGACCTATGGCTCAGCAAAAGAGGTTTGCAAGGAGAATCGCCAGGCTGTTACAACCAGTGCAAGTCCCTCAGCCCCCTGGAGGGAAATAGCCATGGATTTTATAGTGGAATTGCCTGAAAGCAATGGGAATACTGTTATCTGGACAGTCACGGACCTATTTTCCAAACAGGTGCACTTTATCCCTTGCCAAAAAATTCCCACTGCAAAGGCCTTAGCACAACTTTTTATCCAGCACATTTACAGATTGCACGGGGCACCCCAACGCATCATCTCTGATAGGGGAGTGCAATTTACGTCTGCATTTTGGAAGGAAATTTTATCCCTCTTAGGGACCACTCAGGGATTGACATCTAGCCACCACCCTCAAGGAGATGGACAAGCGGAACGCTGCCAGTCGGTACTTGAGCAATATTGGAGATGTTTTTTAAATTTCCAACAGAGTGATTGGACGGACTTACTTCCTTTTGCAGAAGTTGCCTACAATAATGCAGTCCACTCCAGCACAGGCTACACTCCTTTTCAAATAGCCAACGGCCAAAGTTTCAAACCTATGCCAGAGTTAACCCCAAAAGAACCAACGATCCCTTCACTGAAAGAATGGATGGAAAACCTACAAAACACCTGGCCAATAGTCAGAAAATCACTAGATTAGCCTAGGCGGCATACAAGCACATGCCGATAAAAAAGGGTGTGAGCTACACATTCATTATAGAGTAAATGGTGTACTTATCTACAAAATAACCTAAGGTCCCTACACCTGTAAAACTTGACAAAATCTATTGGACCCTTTTCATAAAAAGGATCATAAATCACAATTAACAGTAAGAATTTAGAATTCCCAAAAACCTCAGCAAATACACCGTGAATTTTTCAGTGCGCTTGCCTGAAAAGAGACGCATCAGTCACCTCTAGACGGCCAAAATCCCCCCCCCACCACCTCCAATCATGGTGGAGGGGGAACAACACTTCGAAATAAAAGAGATCCTTGACTCTAGGAGATATCGTGGAACAACTCAGTACCTAGTTGCCTGGAAACACCTCCCTGCCTCACAAATTGAGTGGGTCCATAAACGTCACGTCAGAGCCCCGAAGCTATTGAAGAAGTTTCACACAGAGTATCCTAACAAGCCTAACTAAATTTTTTACTTGTGTTTTCTTTCAGGTGGATCTCTCTTAATGTTAAGAGGGGCCGGATGTCAGAATCCAATTATATTTCATCTTTAATTATCAAACATAGAAACTCCCAATTCTGCCTTCTCTGGATTCTGCCATAAGAGGTAGAAAAGGGGGAGAGCAAAGGGGCTTTATGGCCCTCACTTCCTTCAGCACACTTCAAAGGACTGAATGTGTGTTTATTGTGGCCTCTAAGCTTTAACATATCAAAGAAGAGTAATTGCCTTTCATGTAGTTATCTGAAGTCTCCATCCAGACGGAAGAAGAAAGGGGATGGAATTGTGATACTTGAAACTATCACTGGAAGGGGGGTTGATTGGGTGGGACTACTGGGGAACCCCTTAAAACCTTGAATGGGAGAGCTTGAACCCCAAGTCCTGTCTAGCATGCCTGCAACCATTTTCTCTTAATAAAGGATTCCTGTTGGAAGAATTATTCCAAGAGTTCTGTCTTCTTAAGATGCAAAGTGGGGTGGGTCCTCACAGATAGAATTTCTTTGAAGCCATTTGCAGCCCTTTTGACAAGGTGAAGGGTACCAATGGAATTAGATACATATAAAATGCTTCCAGTATATTCAGCATAATTTCTGCAGCTGTAAAAGAAGAACTTTCTTATCCATATCTCCCCCTAGTGTTGTGCCTTTTAATTGAGAACATAACATATACAGTGGTGCCTTTCTGTGGAAATGCAGTCTTGTCCAAATTCTTGGCTCAGATGCATAGCGAGGGATTGCAGTTCTCTCTGGGACAGAGGCCTTTATCTTCAATGTTTGCCACAGTCTGCAGGCCCTCAGTATGTTTCTTTTTTCAGGTGGAAGAGATAAGCGTGGGGGCCCCATTCTAACATTTCCAGCTCGAAGCAATCATGACAGAATACGACAAGAGGACCTTAGGAGGCTCATTTCATACCTTGCGTGCATCCCTAGGTAAGGGCACCTTTTGTGTATTTTATGTGTGTCTCTGCAGCAAAACAAAATCGTTTACACGGGCTATATTTTATGGAAACATGACCGGAAAGTCTGCTTTATTCTTTCATTCTGTCAGATTTGTATTCTGTGTAATGCAATTTCTGTAATTACATGATTACAAGGAAAGCTTGTCCTGGAAGGAATGAAAGTATCAGGGCGAAAGTGGTTTTGACAAAATTAGAGCTAGTTTTAAGGGGCATTGCTGTGATTTTACTCAAGCATTTTGCTCAAGCATTTGGCAAACAGCAATAGTGAAAAACATCCTGGCCCTAACTCCACATCTTACTGGTGAAGGCTTAAAGCTCACCTTGTGATCTTCTAAGTATTGGTTGCAGAGAAAACCCGCAGAAATGGCGTTAAGCATGATATTACAAAGTTGCTTTTCTGAAATTGTTCTCTTTTGAGATAACTGCTTCTTGTTATGATTTGCAGAGTTTTTCAAAAGTTTCAGTGCAACTCAGATTTTAGGCATTGTTAATATCTAACTAGAAGAGCCAAGCCTGCTTTGCAAAATATTGAAGGAGAAAATGAAAGTCAGATGGGGATGTGTGGCAGAAAGGGAAGGCAGAGGAGGGGGGGGGGCTTTTATACAAAGCTGAAACATGGTTAAGTTTGCCTGCCAATCTTAAAACATACTGGATAAAAATCTTAAGTTTTTTTTTTTTTTAAATCTGGCTGGGGACAATCTTTCCACAGGTAAAACTCCTACTAGGTGGATAGATGAAAGTGTAAGCACAATTGACAGATGAATTATCAAGTTTGTTCTTGTAATACAGCTTGCCTTTTTTAATTGCTGTTCTATTTCCTTTCTAGTGAAGAGGTTTGCAAGCGAGGTTTCACAGTAATTGTAGATATGCGCGGATCAAAATGGGACTCTATTAAGCCACTTTTGAAGATCCTACAGGAATCTTTTCCATGTTGCATTCACGTTGCACTGATAATCAAGCCAGATAACTTTTGGCAGAAACAGCGGACTAACTTTGGCAGCTCCAAGTTTGAATTTGAGGTAATGTATTGCAGCAATGGGGGGTTTATTTTTTTTGCAGCGTTGGGCGCACCAGGCAAAGGGAAAACTGCCTTTTGAGTCTCCTTTCCAGACATTTATGGATTTAATATTTTGCACTTGTTTAAAAAGAAAATCTGCATTGCTGGACCGTGGGAGGAGGAAATTACAGAGCAAGTTAGCTATATTTAGAGTAAAGGAAAAAGGATACAGCATTGCTTCATCTTCTAAGCAGTCATTAAATACATAGCTCCTTCTGCAATAAAAGAATAAACTAGAAAATACATAAACGCCAGTCATGACCCAGCTTGGCTGGAAGTATTGCCTCTGCTTACTAATGAGGAACCATGCTGTTAAGGATATCTGTCCGCTATTCAAACATGGAAAAATGTTTATTAATAAAGAGTCTCAATATATGGTTGCAAGTGGTGATTTTCCTGGCTCCTCCTCTGCTGTGGTCCATGGCATTTGGTATTAGCTTGGTGTTAGGAATATACCGTAAATGCCGGCGTATAAGGCGACTTCCGCGAGCGCTGAAATCGGCGCCAAAGACGGGGGTCGTCTTATACGCCGAGTCGTCTTATACGCCAGAAATATTGGTAGTTTCTGGCGTATAAGATGACGTTCTAGGAATGCGGCCCGGCTATAAAGACGGGGGTCGTCTTATACGCCGGGTCGCCTTGTACGCCAGCATTAACGGTAATCTTCTGATGCAAAATCATGTGTCAAGGACTTGGTCAGGAGACAGTAATCTTGTCCCATTGAATATTGCTGAATGCCTTGGGAGATGGAATAGCGCAGAACATTCCAGGCATTGCTGCTGTTGATAAATGGGTCTTTTTTACAGGCCTGGTGAAATGAGCGGTAGTAAGGATAACCAGTTTCTGCAGAACAAATATTTCACTGGAAGCAGACTAATGAGTAGTATCGAGGAACATGTAGTCTTTGAATATTTTCCCAGTATTAGAATATATTTTACATTGAATATATGAACATATATGAATATGTTTTCCCAGTATTAGAATGTATAAGAAGCAAGAGCAGTGCTTGTGGCGGCCCAGCCCATGCCTTCCTCCACACTACACCCCCATTGAATATTCTTACTTTGCAGTGACTTCGGTTGCATCAGCATCTCCTCCTCATTTACATTATGTCAGCAAAGCAGAGTGGATCATATTCATTCTGTCAGATCTAGTGAGATAGGCATCAACCACAAGGGATAAGCAGTCCCACAAATAATCTGCTCCTCTGCCATGCAGGGCTTCAAAAATGAAAGCCAGCATCTTGAATTGCACCTAGAAGCCTACAGGGAGCCAGTAGTGCAACTTGGCCTTATGTGCACGTATCATGGGGTGCCCACTGCTTCACATGCTGCTGCATTGTGGTTAGTCTGAAAATTCCAAATACTTTTCAAAGGTAGCCGCTTTGCAATCATCCAACTGGGAGGAGACTAAGATGATTGTAAGCAGTGGCTCCCCATCTGGGGACAGGTGCAACTGATGGGCAAGGTTTATTTGTGCAAAGATTTTCCTTGCCACAATTGCTACCTATTGCTCAAGCAGAAACCATCAGATTGCACACCAACTCTCCCTGGGGAGCTGTAACCCCATTCAGAGTTATGAATGGAAACTCATTAGACCTGCTAGTGAGAGTATAAAACCCCCATCCACTCAGTCTTGTCAGGGTTGAGCTGAAGCCAAATCTTCCTCATCCACACCTGAATAGTCTCTAGGCATCATTTGTAGATGTGCAACTATCATTAGCATACATGCTAATAGATAACATCACCCAGGGTTTTTAAATATATTTCAATGGGAAGAAAATTAAACCCTCTAGTGCCGTGCAAAACACAGACCGAGGGATGGATCCCATCCCCACCTCCAACTGGAACCATCTATAAATGGAGAACCACTGGCAGAATCTGCCTCCTATTCCCAACCCACTTCCATCAGCCAGGAAGTTTCCAGAAATGATGGTAACGAAAGCTGCTTAAGAGGCCAAGGAGGGCAGGATGGGTATACTCCATCCATCATGACCTGTCTTGGTACTATTTTATTTACTTATTTGCTTTTTATGTGCTGCAACTATAGCTCATAGGAATTGTGTTTCTTAAATTGATCCACTTTTTGTATGTCATTTAGGGAAGTGTTAGCTGTTGGATGATTGATTGAATGAAGCAAATAAAACAGTGTTCAGGATGGCTTGATCAGTGCAGCAGCAATGGATGGAATTGAATAATCGCCCTTTGCAGAAGACATACTAGCAGGAGAAGCTCATCACTTTTTTTGACGTGTGGGAGGATTTGCTGCTGTGAAATGTTAGGCTTCTACATATTTTTTCAGAGAGCAGAGGCTATAAGAAGAGAACTGGGATATTTGTACTGAACTTCCTTCTAATTTTGTAGGAAGGGCTGCCTTCTCCTTTGCTACTTGTTTGAGGATGGAGTGTGGTGGTGACTGTTGTTTGGGCCTAGAGCTTTGAAGCAGAATATCTGTAAAGTACCTATATTTTGATAAGCTGCTGGTTTGCACCATCACCATTTTGTGTGCTCTGAAAAGCCAGAGAGAGAGAGAGAGAGAGAGAGAGAGAGAGAGAGAGAGGAGAGGAGAGAGAGAGAGAGAGAGAGAGAGAGAGAGAGGGGCTTTATATGCACCTTGTCTTTGTGGGGGCCTTGTATAATGGTCATACAATGCTGAGCCAGATTACATCCTGTGCTCTGTTATGAATACACACAGATGCTTCTCCACGAGTTGTAATGCTTCCCTGTGGACATTTGTGCATTAGATAAAGGTTCCAGAGAGAAGGGCCAATTGGCATATTCATATTGGAAGTAGAGCTTCTTGGCATCGCCTTATTCCCTGCTTCTGTGATAACTCCAGTTTGGATTAATTTATTTTTTGGGCTCTTGCAACAAGAATAGTGAAATTTGTAAATCTGAATTTAGAATTCTGAATAGACACTTCAGACTATTTTATTTTGTACCTTCCTATATTGGCTGCCTTTGCATGGAATTATAAATCCAAATTTTGGCTTCAGATTCTGACTTTCAGGAGAACATTGAAATGAGATTTCCTAGTTCATATAGCTGATTGCATGATGCAAGCTATGTGGGAGCAATCACGAAATATAAACCAGTATAGAAGTTTGTTCTGGTATAGTGTTAAAATTCACCAGAAGAGCAAATTACCAGCAAACCATCTTGGATTTTAAGATCAACAGAAGAGATAGTTTTGTCTCATCCATGAAATTAGTAAGATTTAAGTGGGGATTCAGTCCACTGCGGTCTCAGTTCTCCCTCTCTAGAGAGAACTTTCAGGGTTCATCTACAGTTTTTCAGGAAGCAAAATTAAATATTTATAATTTAAGAAGACATTGTAATCTTGACTACTGGGAATTGTAGTTGACTCCAGATATGAGTTTAGTACTTGGCATTAATTTGTGTTAGTTGCAGAGGGGGGAATGCTTTTATCATCATCATCATCATCATCATCATCATTATTAGACTTTATGCCACTATACACATACATAAAAATATACATAAGTAGTCACTGATTACTGACCATTCAGTGACCATTCATGCTTACAGTGGCACTGAAAAAGGAGGCTTATGACCAGTCACTGAACTTCCAGCTGTCACAGCACCTCCACAGTTATGTGATTCCAGTCTAGATACTTGCCAACTAGCTTGCATTTATAGTGGTTGCAGAATCCCCTCCCCGTCAGATGACCATAATTTACAACCTTCCCTGCTGGCTTCCCACCAGCCCAGTCAATGGGGAAAGCAGAGGAAAGGTTGCAAATCATCCAGTAAGTTGCTCACACCCGCCAGGCAGCAGTCACTCCAACTCTGCCACACTCGTGCCATGCCTTGCGAGCTGCTTGCACACCCTCCCTTGTTAGACAGCAGCCATCCCCAGCCTCATCGTGCTTTATTTGCCTGCCAGCCTTCTTGCAAGCCGTATGGGACTGGCTTAATAACCCAAGATCCTCATTTAACAATGGGAATGGGGAATGCTGGGATTGCCATTGCCAAGCATTGCAGTCGCACGGTCATGCTTTACGCCCACATCACTTAATGTGGAAAATATTGGTTCCAATTCCTGTAATGAACCGAGTTTGTTCTTGTATGCCTTCAGTTGAGAGCTACCTATGAATGCAAGATGGGATCAGATGAGTTAGCTCTTTATATTCATGTTATACTTTGGTCCCCAGATTCTGAAATTGATCCTTATCTTTTGCCCAAGCGACCTCTTGATAAAAAAAAAAAGTCTATAGACAGGCTATATCTAGTTAAATCTTGGTTCAGCCATAGCACTGGGAAACCTGGCTGCTTTAGAATGATCATGCTTTGGAATGATCTTGCCTAGTCTAAATTAATATCCCATTTATGAAACGTGTTGAAAGAAACCCACATAGAGGAAGAAAAGGTAGAGTGATAAGTAGAACAATTAAAGCTGGTGTCATTTCATGTTCTTCTTATTGTGTTTTATATATGTTATTTGCAATAGCGCCTAGTATGCACATATGTGTGCTTAAATATACCATGCCGCATAGCTAACAATTAATCTTTGCTTTTTTAGACAAACATGGTGTCTCTGGAAGGCCTTACCAAAGTTGTCGACCCTTCTCAGTTAACTCACGAATTTGATGGCTGTTTGGAATATAACCACGAAGAATGGATAGAAATCAGAGTTGCCTTTGAGGATTATATTAGCAATGCCACTCATATGCTCTCTAGGTTGGAGGAGCTGCAGGATATATTGGCCAAAAAGGATTTGCCTCAGGACTTGGAGGCAGCCCGGAGTATGATAGAGGAGCATTCACAATTGAAGAAAAAAGTCATTAAAGCTCCTATCGAGGATCTGGACTTGGAAGGGCAAAAGCTACTGCAGAGGATACAAAGCAGTGAGACTTTCCCCAAAAAGAACTCCGGGTCTGGAAACGTGGATCTTCAGAATCTCTTGCCGAAAGTATCTACTATGTTGGACCGGCTGCACTCAACACGGCAGCATCTGCATCAGATGTGGCACGTACGGAAATTGAAATTAGACCAATGCTTTCAGCTCAGGCTATTTGAGCAGGATGCAGAGAAGGTAAATGTAAACTTTTATGAGCTGTTTTAAGGCGATTGGGCCGTATATATTAGCACTTGATTCTGTGGAAGCATCCTGCATTTTTCCCTTTTAAAACCTAGACTTTATGATTCATCTGTTCTCCTGGCCATTCAGGCATAGGAAGTATGTGATGATTAATGCTGCAGAAAGAAGAGGTGGCTTTCCTAGCAAAGTATGATGTTGCCAAAGCCCCCATTAGTTGTTAAGCTTGTTCTTTAGCAGCCTTTCCAAGCTGATGCCCACCAGATAAGTGGGATTCTTTTAGTACAACTGGAGGACACCAATTTAAGGAAGGCAGTAGTAAATTATATGCACACAGACGTAGAGAGACATACATACATGCACACATACTTAAAGAAAGAAAAAGAGGTAGGTGGAACTCTGGCCTCTAATTTTTAGATCCCTTAATTTTTTTTTTATAATCTGGCAGGTTTTTTAAATTAAATGTTTATTTTTATCCCTCCTTTTTTATTCTGATAGGTGCTTGATTGGTGGTAATTTGGATACCAATCTTTTGCTCAATTCAGAATAAATCACGGTGTAGGAACTCGCTATATCTAAAAAGTAAGACTAGGAAAAAGCATAAGATACTGGAGTAAAATATTTATTTTTATTGTTATTATAAATCACTTTAACCTAGCTAATTTGATGATTTGGGCAAATTAATCATAACACTGGGATTTGAGTGAGATATCTTATTACCCTTACACATATGTACATGCTGTTCTCAGCCAAGGTTGGCTTCAAGTCTGGTTTGCAATTAAGAACCAACAGAGAACAAACAGCCCAATAAAATAATAACCAATTCACTATTATTACTGTAGCTTGTTCTTTTTTTGGGATTCCTGCCATTTTTTTTTCTGGGCTGAAAATCAACATCTCTAAAGTTCTTTCACAGTGGGCTTTTTCAGGAGACCCAGCAAGTTTTTAACCATATATTTTCATCTAAGTGGCTAAAATATTGCAAAAGTCTCAAGACAATTATATACTCTGAATCGCCTTCGCTTCTGTTGAAATAGCTTTTTAAAGCATCTACAAGTAGAAGTCAAATAAAAGGCATAGGCTGCACTGCCTTTCAGGCTATTCTAATTTCAGCCCTAAAATAGGGTCTTTCTCTATTAGCTAGTAATAGGGATTTGGAGGAAAGAGTATGAAAAACACTGAATATTTTTGAATCTGAAGTATCCAGTTTTTAAATGCAGCGTGCTTTGCCTGTAGTTGGAAACAGTCACTCCAAGTATGTTGAGACACCTATTAGTGTGAACTACTCTGTTTTGAGCTAGGAACACTTCCAGAATGCTGGAAACTAGCAGTTTCACATCTTTAAAAAATTGTTTCATACTTGAAGCATAAATAGGAAATAGGAAGTGCTGAATTTGAAAACAGTTTGACTTGGAATGTTGTGCATGTCCCTGTTTTTAGCCGTGTCTTAATATTCCATTGTTTGGATTTCATTTTTATAGATAATTCAGAAAATATATGGTATTCTCTGTTAGAGGTTTACAAACTTTCTTAGCCCGATTGAATAGCTGAGAAGATCTGAATAGATTCTACCTAATTTATATCCTAACATGGGAACAGATTTCCTGCTTGGAAAATACATTGATCCAGCATCCCATACATGCAGGAAATGTTCCCCAAATTTAAGATTCAGCAGGGGCTGGAAAGAAGCATTTGGAAATATATGATTGATTCATCCTTTTTGCCAGTGACAACAGGAGACGATAAACATGAGTTGGAACAAATTCTAACCTCATGCTTTTCTTCTGTAGCTGGATACCCTGGAGAATTAAATAAGTGAAAAGAATGTTGTTAGAATGTAACATACATTTGGGTTTTGCGCTATTTTATTCTAAGCAAAAACATGTGTGTGCCATTGTATTTATATTTCAGGTTTCCTATGTCTGATTATCATTATTATAATGAACTAGACTGGTCCATGAACATTTATTCCATAAGAAATTCTGTATTTGGGCATTTGGAGATGCCATAGCTCAAATTGAACTGTGTTTGATTACAACATAATTTTAACGTACTTTTGAAACAATATCTGTATCTGCTGGGAGTTCCTGCTTAATCTTTGCTATTAAAGTAAAGGCACCTGGGCAGTTGGCTTTAGATTTACATTCAAACTCTTAGAGCTGTTTGGGGCATCTTGGTTGTCTTTATTACTTTGTTTATATTTAGAGGGATAAGACAGACAAATCGGATGGTGAATCCCAACTCCAACTCAAGCACATAGCATTGGAGAGTAGTTGTGTTTGTTTATTGTACCAGCAAAGAATTATGGCTAGAACATCAAAGCTTTAAAAGATTATAAAGAAGAGAACGCCCCCCCCCCCCGAGATATTGTTATTTGGATATTTTTATAGGACTCTTTTAAAGTGCGCCTATACCAAATAAACTAAATAGTAGGTATTCATTAGCTACCTTTTTAAAATGAGTTGTAATTAGATGTTTTAATTCTCATCCCACAAATTCCAAATAGCCATGCCAAAACTTCACATTGATTGACACTCTCGCTTTTCAAATCTCAAATATAGCATGCAGTAAATTAAAACATATAAGCAATAAAGCTATCTAGTTGAGCACATATCAACATCAAATTTAGAATAGGAGTATCTTGTTCAAAATTATGAGTCAATGTCCGAAATATTTTAGTTCAAATTAGAATTTCCAATCTACCTTGAACAAACCTAACTCTGAAATATCCTGTAATATATTAATACAAATGTAGCCTGAGAATTTTCAAGGGTTTCTTTTAATTTAATCTTGGGTATCCATTTCTTTCACTTTATTATTTATTTTTAAAAAGGCATATATTTTATAACTGCCTGAATT
Organism: Crotalus tigris; assembly: GCF_016545835.1. Lineage (NCBI taxonomy): Eukaryota > Metazoa > Chordata > Lepidosauria > Squamata > Viperidae > Crotalus > Crotalus tigris. The sequence goes on along the minus strand of NW_024098052.1, from coordinate 29,258 downwards.
TAAATGTTGACATTTCTTCTCAACCAACTTACACTATAGAATTAGAAATTCTGAACATCTCAGTTAAAATGTGTCTTCAGGGTCAACAAGTTAGTTATTTGCTCCTGGAATCACTGAAGGAGATGGAGAGATTTTTCAGTCCTATCTTTTGGCCCAGCACTCTCCTTCCCTGAACAGATGGTATGATCTCAGAGCCTTCCCAAGTGGTAGTCCTGGGGGAGCACAATGTAAGGGTTGAAGCTAGTCAGTCTAGTGCAACCCAGGATTTTATGGATATCATTACAACAAATGGAACTATCCAAGAATGTCATTGACTTGACATGTTGAAGAAATCATCAGTTGGACAGGAAACTGCTGATCTGGGCTGGGGGTTTGACACCCCACTGTCATGGACAGATTGCTCCGTGGAGATTATCAGTGTCATTTCCCCATGGCAATGTGGCTTTCATGATTTTCCAGTTATGTTAGGCACTTGAGTTGAAGCCCTGTGACTTGGCCCATTGCCATATGATACTGGGGCAGGTGGGAGGATTATGGGTTTTTACATTGTGATAATTTAATGATGTAAGCTGTGTATGAGTTGGCTGGCCATATAAATTTGTTTAATCAAAAAAATCATAAATTATCCTTCCCCACCCCCGCTTTTAGCCACCATCTCCTTCAGCTTGCCAGAATTACCTGGTTATCTTGGAGTGACAACAATAAAGTAAGTAGAACAGTGGCTAAGAAGCAAATGAAGGAAACATATGACAAATCTAAATGAGTAGTATGAAAATTCATTACTGAGCTTACTCTATGGCAATTGTTTTCTACCATTCATTATATTTTAAGTTGTTCTGATTTGTGAAGCATGTTTAATACTTTGACCTCGAAAGGGAATTGATTATACCCTTCATGGCTTAATATGGTAAAGGGTGGCATCTGGTAAATTTGGCCACATCTGATATTTAATAATTAATGAAAATGTTTTGCAAGAGGTATCCACAGCACTATGTAGTCCACTATTGTTGAGGCCAGAAGATGAAGATTATTCTCATGGAGAAATTCAACCAGTTATAGTACAGGTAGTCCTTATTAGAGACTGCTGTGAACAACAACCATTTGCAGTTACAATGATGATGAAAAAGTAACTTTGCAACCATTCCTCACATTTACGACCTTCATAGATCTGGAAGGGGAAGGAATGCTGAAGTAAAATCATAAGCACAATCATTGTTTCACTTGGTGAGCACTTCAACTTAATGACTGTGTTTCCAGTCCCAGTTGTCACTAAATGAAAACCAACTGTATTTGTTTGTCTGGATTTGTTACATCTAGTAAGAAGGAGATAGCCAGTTGAATTGAAGAAGTCATTAATTCATTTTATTATTAATTCTGATAATGATCAGATCCTTTGAAAGAAGCAAGAACCAGGCCACTAATGAAGAAATCTAACATGGACACAGAGTAGAGAATAAAGAAAAAATGAGCAACCCTATCTTTATTTTCAGATACGATACTCAAGTGTGTGGTTGATGACCAACTCCAAGCATTCCTGCATGAAGTTGATTTCCTCAGATTCATTTCAAATTTGGTCATCTATTTCTCTGCGAGAGTAACAGATAGAACAGAGATTTATGTATTATCTTCAAAATCTCAACAGCTTTCAATAGCATTGATGTAGTATCTTCTGGAACTCCCTGAGATAGAAGCACTGTTTTTTTTTTCAGTTCCGCTCCTAGTTGACTAAACATTCTCAGAAGGTGGAGCTGTGGTCTTATACCCCTATTCCATGGCAGCAAGATCACAGTGGTCCTCAGCTTTATGCCCATACAATTTAATATCTATGTGAAAGCCATTGGGGGAGATAATTTGAAGTAGTGTGCTTAGTTTAACAATACACAGTTGATATGCAGCTTTACCTTACTTTTCCATCTAAACTGGTGTAGCAGTAAATACCCCAGATCAGTGGCTCAGCATAGAAGTGATGAAGCCCAATGAATGAAGTTCTGTCCAGACAAGGAGGTGCGCTTGGCGAATGGCACCTCTGCTCAAATGGACCACATTTGGCCTGTTCTGAAAAGGATTGCACTATTCTTAAAATAATGAACTGAGGATATTCCTGGATCCAGTACTGTCACTAGTGTCATTGGTGGTTTTGGTGGCCTACAGTCTGCTTAGGGTGAAGTACTTTCCAAACAGGAATATGTTGACATCAGTTATCTGCTCTGGCAAGTTACAGTTGGGGTTAATTTTGAAGACATTTCAGAAACTTTGAAGTGTCCAAAATAGAACTGAAGGTGGAGGTGATCAATATGATCATATTGGTTGATAATGCTCTTCAATTTGTTAATGCTTGTTGGTATGCTGCCAAGTTCTTATGAAGTTCTTATAAATGAAGTTTCCTATTTTCATTAAATAGTTGCTTTTTCAGTTTATTCATCGTTTGAAATCTTACCTAATCCATTGGAGGGAGGGAGCCCACATCAGCTAAACACATTTTGGAGAGTTATATGCAAACATATTTTCAACCAAATAAGTAGAATATAAGGCCCAGGTTGATTATTTCATCTTGTTTCATTGGTACATCAATAAACATTTTTTTCAATGGGTGTTTCAACAAATTTTGCATTTGACAGATATTGTGTCTTTTGGGGTAGTGCTCCTTTATACTTACTTCATCTTTTCAAAATGAGTCATGCATGTATCACTTTTATCAATTTCTTTTTGCCTAGCTAGCCTTTTATCTTTAGGTTAATATTTGAGGCATATTGAGAAACTAAAAGAGCCGACTAGTTGCCTCAAGGCGATTGTTACTAGCTACCTGAATGGTTATTTACATGACTGTCTTGCTCAGCGCTGTACCATTAGGAAGCTTTGCTAAAATTGTAAGTCATTTATATGATAATCGGCAAATGTTTTAAGCCTCTGTGCACTTCTATGCTGAACATTAATTTTTGCTTTCTTTAGATGTTTGACTGGATCACACACAATAAAGGGCTGTTTTTGAACAGCTACACAGAAATTGGAGCCAGTCACCCTCATGCTATGGAACTTCAGACACAGCACAACCATTTTGCTATGAACTGTATGGTAAGACTTTTGCAAGAGCACTTCGTTTTTTTGATACACCTTGTTCTTTTTAATATCGAAGAATACAGAGCTTTGCTTTCTGATTCTCACTGAAAGCAGGGTAATGGAAGGTCCAGTGTAAATAAATAGCAGAGAAGAGAGATTGGGAAGAACATAGCTTGCTCGATTATGTAACATACAAATGGAAAGGAGGACTTAACGGAAAAATCATGTGTGTGTGTGTGTGTGTGTGTGTGTGTTAGATACACTTACACTTATATATGTAAATATATAAAACTTCTAGACACTACTGTTCAAAAAGTTGAAGTAATATTTAAAAGTACTATACAGTGTGTGTGGATGTGTGTCTGTCTGTCACAAACACACACAGAGTCAGATGTTGTACAGTTTGGAAGGGAATAGGTAACTCATAGAATTCTCAAAGGAAGAGTAAAATACATTTCAAACCTAATGGCTGAAGGGACCTAGCATTTAACTGACAGTACTTAAAAGGGGTTTTGAAATGGAAATGCATTAATAAAACAAATGCTAGGATTTATTCAACTTTTAAGTTGTGGCTTGTTTCTCCTGGGCATTACTTTCATTTGGATCTACAATTTGGATGTGACCTGTTTTGACAGCAGTTTTGAATTTCTGCAGTTTAGATGTGACCTGTTTTGACAGCAGTTTTGAACTTCTTAGGGCTACTTATCAAGAGGTCTGTTTGGGTTTTTCTTACTTAAAACAGAACTGAATTTATGTAACTTAAGGTTGAATTGTGGAGTCCTTGGTGCTCTCTCCACTTTATTTTTTGCTTGCAGATAATTCATTACCTGACTAGGTAACATCATCAGAATTTCCTTTTGAAGAAGAAAATGTGAAAGTTATAGCCTTTAGTAGAATCTTATATTTTCCTTAAAGTTTTATTCATATGAAGTCGTGTTCAACTTTAGATTGATCATTACTAATCAGTTTGCAATATGCCACTTATGAAAGGGAGGCTTCAAAAAGAGTTAAACTTTTTCTAGAGAAAAATAGAAACTTATGTAAATTAAGATTTTTTTTAATACTCATATGATCCTAACAGATGTATCAGTCACATCTGTCCCAACAGACAACACAATCTATAGTGTCTCTTTTCTGGAACAAAATCTCTTTCTCTCTTTCAGCTCTGCCTTATTTATGGAGAGCAGGTTCATTTTACTGAAGCAGGCTCCTCTCAGCTGAATAAACAAAACAAGAAGGAGAATCCCTTTAAAAGCTGTAGTTCTTTCAGGAGAACCATTGCCTACTTTGAAGAAAGCAAAACTTTATACTTAAATTTTTGAAAAATGGTTTCCCCATTATCACGCTTCTATATATAATTCTCTTAGCATTGGGAAGATGCCTACTTAATCAGATTATAGAATGACAAGCTTGATTTTGTGCTATGGTGAAAGTGAAATCTCTCATCCAATTCTAAAGTAAATGAAGTCAGGTCAAGAATATAGTTGAACTGGAAGACCAGTGTCTGAAATTCATTTCTTCTCTTGAAGTCTCTCTCCCACCCAGACCTGAAGTTCTGGGTTTTTTTTTTCTAAAATTACCCTGTAATAAGCAGTTTTTATGCCTCTTATGCAACCTTGAAAGAATATTTTAAACAAAAGATGCACTATTAACATTAGTTGTTCAGATCAGTCCAAATCAGTCCAGGGTTTGTCTTCACCTTAGTGTGTTTCCCTCTAGCTCAGTTTTTCTACTGCTCCTTAAAACAGGTGGCAGTGAGTTGAAAATGGCATTGGCACAAATATTTGACATTTCTCTTTACTTTTCCAGAATTCAATAGAGAGTCCTAAAACGTGGGGACAGTCAATTATGTTTTCTTACGATTGAACTATCGGTGCCAGATATCCCATGTTAGGTGCCTAATCATTTAAAATCAAAGATAAGAAGCTAGTAGTATCACATCAGATAACTGCTTTTGGCAATAGCTTCCTGGGTTTCAGTTAGACCAATGTAGCTCAGGATTTCCCAATCTTTTAGCCTAATGAGTAATGTTATAATCTGAAAATATGTGCAAGCTCTCTTTGCCTTTTTGGGAAGGGAGAGCTTGCTCATTCAGAAAATAAATTCTCAGAAGTTACAAAGCACCTCTTTATCAGAATGCTGTTGGTCACCACATCTCGTCCTCCAGCACAATGTTCTTTCTCGGAAAGTACTGTGGTATACTGTATTGTGTTGCATTGGGTAAAAACTTACTGCATTTTAGTATGTTGTTATAAGCCAGTGTAAGTTGAGATGATTTGACAAATCAAGTTGAAAACAAAATACCATTGACTTACACACAAAATATAGTAAAAATGCAGAGTGTGACAGAGGAAAACCTGACTCATGTTGAAGGATAATTTACGGTATTTTTCTTATGACTTCCCCTCTCCTTGGCACTGAATAGTTTCTTGTCCATTCTATTTCAACTTGCAACCAGAGCCATCATTTAATGTTTGTCATGCACGTAAAAAAGCACGACTTCATCTTTTTCCTATTGGGGAGTATTTTTGATATGATTGGTCCATAGTAGTATGCATTTGATAGCAGAGCTCCCACCAACAAGGGTATCTTGGTTTTTTGTTTTTGTTTTTAAGAAAATCTGGTTTATATTGATTAAGCTCTGGGTTCCTTTGTATTTGTATTCTCCCTGCCTTGGTTTATTTTGCCCATAGTAAAAAATATACAACAGAGATAAGGTACTGAGAGCCCTGTAGATATAGTTGAGTCGAAGCTTCCAATAATCAGTATAAGCAATGGTGAAGAGAAGCCTACTTTTAGAATAGTGTTTACAAAAACTCAATATTTTGTCTTTTTAATTCAGCATACTGGAAGTATACTTTTTTTCTAAATAATAGGACTGGAGAATTTATCTGGATGTAGACCTTAAGCAAGGAGCCTACTGTAAGGACATTAGCAGAAAGCTTTTATCTTGGCTGATGCTGGTTTTTAAGTCAAATCATCAAGTTTTAGACCCCTCAGTAATCTTGTCTGCCTCCTTCTTTTTTATAGAATGTGTACGTGAATATAAATCGCATAATGTCGGTAGCCAATCGTTTGGTGGAGTCTGGTCACTATGCTTCACAACAAATCAAGCAGATTGCCAACCAGTTGGAACAGGAATGGAAAGCATTTGCTGCAGCCTTGGATGAACGCAGCACCTTGCTGGATATGTCGGCTATTTTCCACCAGAAGGCTGAGCAGGTCAGTCATTCCACAAGGCCAAAGGATGTCTGTTGGTTTTCTAAGGTGTGATTGAATTTTATAATTGGTCGAATAGACAACCTAAAATTCTGAGACACTGTAGCGAGTGTCAAACTTGTGACATTACATGATGTGTCATGATGTATTGCGACTTTTCCCCCATTGTTGGAAATGGGGTGGGCGCGGTTTTGGCATGACACATCCGACCCGCAGGTTGGCAGTTTGACACCCCTGCTATAGAGCATCTGAATTCTTTTATTAAATTGCTGATTGCAATTGTTGAAAGTGGCACTTTCCTGCCATTTTGAGACATAGGCCAGCCATAGAAGCCATGTGCAAACCATGTTTCTAATCCCTTAACCAGATTTTCAGGAACACAAATGAACATTCCCTTATATATTGAGAAGAAAAGCATGGTTCCTACCTACGTGGTATTAACACTTCATCTACTGTGACCCTCAGCTCTCCTATAAATGTTAGACATGCCTCCCCCGGCTGCCAAAATATTCTCCATCCTGGTTAGAATCAAGGGACCAGCTTGTATATTTGGCTTGCAGAGGCATTGAGAGGAGAGAAGACTCCTTACGGCTGATGAATCACTTAAAGTTACATGCAGCTATGATCTGGGATCCACCCTCTTAGATCTTGCTTTAGGCAGTAAGAAAGAGCCATCGTTGTGGTTGGTTTTGCTGCATTGCAAAACTGCACTTTATTTTTGCTGGAAGGAACAAGGAAACTCGCATCTTGATTTTCTTCCTCCTATAAAAATTACACAAGGGAAAGGAATTGGAGTCTACTGAAATCTTTTTTTCTTTAAAGGAAAGGCCCGAAAAAGGAAGTTTGAGGTAAATTTGTCTGCACCTGCTTTAAAGATTATTGGTCTGTAAACTATGAATATTCATAGGTTCATGTTAAAGGCATATATTGTAAAGGGCCTCAGAAATGAGCTGAGGATGAATAAAAGGCAGAAACAAAACAATGCTTCTGCAGATTCATTTTCCATAAGTAATAAAGGATTTCTAGGAAAATGGAGATGTTAGAATTTAAAACCAAAGTTAAATATTTAATCCAAGGCAAATGTTTCACTCTGGTTCTTAGCTGTTAGTTTTGTTATGTAACAGTTGCAAGTTATGTGTTGCTTCCAATGACTTAAAAACCTAATCTAAAGAGAAGCTGGCATAGAAGCTAAGCTCCAGCCCTGAGTGGCCTATTCCCATAACTAGAATGTGACTTTCTTATTGCTATTAGCCGTGGTGGTGAACCTATGGCACGCATGCCAACAGGTGACACACAGAGCCCTCTCTGTGGGTACGCGCGCCGTCGCCCCAGTCCTAGGCCTTTAGCTGGGTTTTATAAACCCTTTTCGTTTTAGGCCTCTGCCACCATGTGCAAAAAAAAAAAAAAAAAAGGTTCAATCAATCAATTTCAACTTCTCACGGAAAAAAAAAAATCTCACAAAGTTGGAACTGATTGATTGAACTTTTTAGTCCCACTCAGTCTGCCATTACCACCGCAGCCACGCCCACCCAATGGGCCCACCCCCACCCAATGGGCCAACCCCACCCAACGGGCCACGCCTACCCGGCACCCGACAATACATAAGTGGGTTTTGGGTTGCAGTTTGGGCACTCAGTCTCTAAAAGGTTCGCCATCACTGCTATATAGTGTTCACTTATAAATTTATCTTCGTGGTCTATAGTATTGCTTCTATTATAGTTAGCAGTGCTGTTTGAACTACCTTTATTGATGGAAATGGGTGACCAATGTTCAGCTCTACTCTCTTTGATCATTGGAATACTATTTCAGTTTCTTGCTCCACTTGTCCAGAAATACAGAAAACATAGTATCATATGATTCCTGATGCCAGCTGTCTTTAGCCACAATTTGTGCGGCCAGTACTCATGATGGGAACTGTAGTCCAAGAGTATGCACTTCCCAGATTTGCTCTGTGACGGAGATGGGCAGTTTCTAAATGTAATATATAACTAAATATAAATAAACATTAAAGAGGCCTAACTTTCTTACCTGGTATGTGTGTTTTAGATTGGAGAGCATATTGGGACAATCAGGACTTGTATGCTATCACTTAGGACAGTGATACCCAAACCTGGGTAAATTACCCCAAACTGGATAAAAGTGTCTTCACAAACCCATTACCCATCATAACAGGGACATTTAAGTTGACTTGAAGATTGACATGTGCACTAAAATATATTCAGAAATCTCCCAGAGTATTCCCATAAAGATGAAACTGCTAATAATAATTTGTTGAGATGACATAAACATCACTCAACAATATTGTTTTTATAATAGAGGTCCTTAAGTTACGACAATTCATTCAGCAATTGTTCAGAGGTATGACGGTGCTGAAGGAAGGACTTGGACTGTACTGAAAGTTTGATAAGATTTTCTGATAAGTGGTTTTGGGTAATGAAGAATAAAGTTCGGAGTCTTAGGGACTTCCTTTGCTTGCTGATGACACAAGATACACCCAAATTATCTCCCTCTAGGCCAGTGGTTCTCAACCTTTTTAATGCCACGACCCCCCCAACCGGTCGTAAGTCGAGGACTACTCAACTGATCGTAAGTCGAGGACTACTCAACTGGTGCAGTACCGTTTGCAGAATGGGACTTTTGGCGGGCTCAGCAGGGCAGAGACAGTCTGGACAATTCCTATTGGCTTTTGAAAGCCAATAGAATTAGACTCTATTCAAGAGAGTCTATTTTATTGGCTTTCAAAAGCCAATAGAATAAAAGGAAGTAGCATAGCTAAGGAAAAGGGGGAAAAATGGTGGACTGCATTGTTTGGCAACCCCCGTGAAATGGTCATTTGACCCCAAATGGGGTCCCGACCCACAGGTTGAGAACCACTGCTCTAGGCTGCAGCTGTTCCTCATTACTAAGCAGAGAAACATTGCTCTCATAACTTGATTGAATCTCAGTCATACTTTGAACACCCAAACCAGGCCCCCTGCTTCCTGCTAATCATATAGTAGACACACACACATACACACAAAAATCAACTCCCTAGTGTAGTTGGGGTTTTCTAATGGTTGAGAATTCAGCTCTGCTGTTCTTTATAACAGTCTCCTTTGACATTATTGTCTTTTCTTCCATTAAGCAAACAGCTCTATGATAGGTTGGCTGGAAGGCTGATTATTTTGGGAAAAGATCATTTGATTTCATAGATCCAATCCAATGAAAAGTACCGTAAATGCCGGCATATAAGACGACTTCCGCGAGCGCTGAAATCGGCGCCAAAGACGGGGGTCGTCTTATACGCCGAGTCGTCTTATACGCCGGAAATACTGGTAGTTTCCGGCGTATAAGACGACTTTCTAGGAATGCGGCCCAGCTATAAAGACGGGGGTCGTCTTATACGCCGGGTCGCCTAATACGCCGGCATATACGGTATATTTTCCAAGGCTTGTGTCAAAACCCCCTAGATTTTCTCATATTAGAATGAAATAACTGCCACCTACTTAAATTATATTTTATTATCAAGGGCCTTAAATGAATGTGATGCAGCTGGGAAGCATTCCTTCCAAACTAGTGAATGATCTGTTTTTGATCTGAGCACTTTAAACAGGTCACTGTCTCTTGCCTTGAGAGCTGTTGTAATGCAGCCACAAAAACTGTAGATTGCTAGTTTGCAAAATAAGAATAGTAAAGGCAAAAAGTCATGAATTCAGGTAGTATGTTCTAGGTTTGCTCCAGGGAGTTGCCCTATTACAGTATGGAGAGATTACTGAAATGTGAAGAATTCCACAGATGCTAAATTGTGTATAGAAAATTTAATTTCTAGTAACGCCCCCCCTCAAATTGACAAGAACTCTATCTGAAATAACATAATGGGCTACTCGACTTCATCTGTATGTACAACTTCATCTGTACATTCATATCATTTGTGACTGATTTACTAATCATATTTGCTCCCTGCTGGCTTTGTCACTGAGGTGAGTTTTTTTTTATAAACATTCTGCCAGATTAAGATAGGGAGACACTTTCTACTTTCCCCAAGAGTCAACACCAACTTAAAAGATGTTATCATTTTGAGTATCTTTGTATCCCTGAGGCACATATAAATAGTACAGAAATTGTTGAGGAAAACATGCCTCCTCTTCATCTGCCTTAAAACCTTAAAAAGATGGGTTCATACATCAAAATGCCATTGAATTGTGTGGAATGTATATTCTTATAAAAGAAAAGAAGCAAATTATTTTTATTTGGCTATTTTCTGTTCCAGGAGAAATAAAACTAGAATGTAGAGGAGTCTATTTGGATTAAATGGATTAACCTCATTAATTGTTTGATTGGATACTTAATTGTGTACTTTTCCCACACAAAACAAGAAAACAATCCATGAATTGCAAGTTATTGTATTAATGCAATGTGTCTCTTGAGTGTGTACAGTATTGATGGTGGGGATGATAGAAGCAAATGATTTGATCTGATTTTCTGGTGCCAGAGATTGCAGCTGAACTCTTTTGGATTCATTTGGAATTCTTTTGCATGTGAATTGAGGTTTGGCTTCAGATAGTTTTAATGTTTCCATATGTGTTTGTTTCCTCTTCCAAGCCTCTCCATAGCTAACAAAGATTTCTCATATTACTAAAGTGTTTCTTTTCTTTTTAACAACCCGCTCTGTTTTGCAGAGGATAGTGAAATGAATTGGTAATTCTTTTTTGAAATGGAATCATTTTTATATTTTGGAGGAGCCAGAGTGGAAATAAACTTGAAATTATGTTAGCAGCTACAAAACTTTGTCTGCTTTTTAATGAAGGGGAAAAAACTTACATTTGAAAAGAGGAGCTCATTCTGTAAAAAAAAAAAAAAGTGCTTGCTCAGAGAACTTGATGTTGTTTCTTAGTGGGAATGCTTGTAGTGAAGATTTTTTTTTCCTCCTAGTACATGAGTAACGTGGATTCATGGTGTAAGGCCTGTGGTGAAGTAGAACTTCCCTCAGAACTACAAGATTTGGAGGATGCTATTCACCATCACCAAGGAATATATGAGCATATTACCCTGGCATACTCTGAGGTAGGTGATATTCTATTTCCAGCTTGTGAGTATAATGTTTGCCATATTAAAAATATACAAAGGGCTTGTGCATAATAATATAACAGTGATCATACATTTAGCAAAAACAATGAAAATAAGTTCTGTGGCATTTGAAAGAATAATAACTTTTATTATTTTACTGCAGTACAAGATTCTGTGAACCAGAGTTCACTTTATCATTTATGTGTTTATGAGGAAGAAAGCAAAACTTGAAATGGGTCAGGCTGAAAGAGAGTGGTTGGCTAAACGTTACCCAATGAGTTTCATACCCAAGAGAAGGACTGGAACTCAGTCTCTCAGTTTCTAGGCCAGCACCTGAGTCACTACACCAAACTGGCTCTTAGACACATATGCCAAGCAACTGAGATTAAGAATTAAGAAATTTGATGAAGAAGATTTTGGTCTGCAAATTGTGTTTCTTATGGGGATATGTTTGCCCTTAGGATGCTAGGAAGCAATTGTGCTTGCTTCAATAAATTAACTTGGCATCACTGTGGAATTTTTAAAAACTATCTAGAGATGCTTTTAATGCCCATTTAAGTTTGCAGTAACAAAATATTTATCATATTTAATTGGCATGTAGTTTGATTGCAGCTCCGTTAAGTAAACCCTTGAAGTAAAATGATACTAAATATGTGTGAAATGATGCAATTTTTATTCTTTTATTGGCTAAGTGTGATTGGACACACAAGGAATTTGTCTCTGGTCCATGAGCTCTCAGCGTACATACCAGCAACAAGTGATAAATCATGATCATAACATACAAGCATCATAAATCATAAGATACAACACTCAGTCATAAGATACTAAATAATCAACATAAATCATAATAGGATACTAAATAAAAGCAATCAACTTAAATTATGAGACACAAACAACAAAGTTATAGTCATAAGGAGCTAAGGAAATAGGTAATGGGAAAGATAAGAAGGATAATAGAAATAGTAATACAGCTCTACTAGGTGGTTTGACAATGGCTACAAAAGAAATGGTCAGACATGAACAGTCTTCAGTTCACTTACTGTGCTAAGCCATGATTTTAAAATGGTTTGTTGAATTAGCCAACATGACTGCTTTCAGATATACTTCTCTCGCTTCTGCTTTTGAAAACAATCTTCTCCCCCAAGTTGTTCTTTAAAAGCATCATCTATAGAAAAAGTTTCCTATATATTAGGGTTTCTGCTTTGGAAACCCTTCATTTACAGCAGTGGTTCTCAACCTGTGGGTCGGGACCCCATTTGGGGTCGAACGACCATTTCACGGGGGTCGCCAAACAACACAGTCCACCATTTTTCCCCCCTTTTCCTTAGCTCTGCTACTCCCTTTTATTCTATTGGTTTTTGAAAGCCAATAGAATAGACTCTCTTGAATAGAGTCTAATTCTATTGGCTTTCAAAAGCCAATAGGAATTGTCCAGGCTGTCTCTGCCCTGCTGAGCCCACCAAAAGCCCCATTCTGCAAACAATGCTGCACCAGTTGAGTAGTCCTCGACTTACGACCGGTTGAGTAGTCCTTGACTTACGACCGGTTGGGGGGTCGCGGCATTAAAAAGGTCGAGAACCACTGATTTATAGGCTACAACTGTGGCTCTATCAAATTTGCCCAAAGAACTTTGGATCCATCGCCAAAACTGGTCTCTCCAGCTTCATTTTGGGTGATAATCCAAAAGGATTAGAAATACTTCTTATGCTCTCACCTCAACTTTTAAATAACAAGAAATCACATTTGTTCAATCTTTTTTTTTTTACTATAACTAAAAACCATTCCTGCTTTGCACTAAATTATATGGCTACAGTTTCTTTTTTAAATTCAGTGGCTGAAATTATTTATATCATTTTTAAGTGATGTCTGTTGGTTATTTTACAACCATTTACAGTACATTAGCAGTTCAGGCTTACTGCTGCTCCAATTATCACTAAGAAATAGAAATATAGTGCTGGTGACTTTGTGATTAAATAAAATTATTTCAATTTTCTACTTACTGTTGTCAGGCCTTATATTTCAGAATGCCTCTGTAATAAGATCAAGGACACTTTTCTCTCTCACAGCAGTGGTGGGATCCTGCATTAATATAAACTTGACATCTCATATTATTCTCACTGTGCTATGAAGGCAGTTCCTCATCTCCTTTAAAGAGTGGGGGGGGGGAATGAGCATCTGAACCAGCACTGTATAGTTCGAGTTAGTAGACAATATCGCTAGCTAAAATTTCCATATCTCTTAAGTATGAGCTGTGTTGATAGCAGTAAATCAACATTTCCAATCAGGACATGTTGATACACCTGAGTAATCTTTTCGCTGAAAGATGTGTATAAGTCATAACTGATAACTAGTCAAGGCTTATTCTTATGACCTTATGCAAAAGCAGCAGCCATTCTTACGATAGGAATCAAGTACCCGATTTTCAAAGCTCAATCTTTAGGATAACCAAAGCTCATGGCAACATAAAAATCAAACACTTTTTTTTTAAGAGAAGAGAGGAGGAAAATTACTCCTGTATTTGGATCCTTCCAGGATTTTTTTTTTTTTTTTTTTTTTAAATAATGTATCGGAAAGAAATTCAGGCTGCAAATCTTCCCCTTCCTGGTTCTGTTTAAATGTTTGTACATAGGATTGTTTAAAAAAATTAATTCATGAAATTTCATGAGAGGTGTTTTTGGATTTGTTACTGTTTTATGTTTTTTTTAAAATGCAAAACAGTCTGCTCTAAGCATTTTGGAAGCATTTTGAATTTGGAAACAAAATGCTTCAAATTTGGAACGCCTCTGTTTCAAGCTTGAGATGCTTCCAGAAAGGCTCCAGAATGAAGTTTGCCTTTAAGTTTAAAGCAAGGCATTTTGGACAGTTCACACTCAGAATCTTTTAAAATGAAACATTTATCTATTTATGCAGTTCAGCATTTATCTATTTATACATGGCATTTGAAACAGTTTAACCCAACTATTGACGATGTATTTTCTGCCATTTATAAAACCTATTTACTGGCCCTTCCTACAAATGATGTTTATTATTTCTATAAAAAAAAAGCTTCCTTAAATGACAACTTCCCATTGAAGCATTCATTTTTCAGTCCAGACTGATCATGAAAAGGGAAGAAGGCAAGCTTGTACAATCTGAATACTGAGTAATTTATTTTCCTTTCTAGGAAGTGCGAAAAATATCAAAGTCCTGTTTCTGCATATACAAAACAGAGTTATAAAGATAAAGGAAGAATGTTGTTCTCTTCAATAAACCTCAATAAATTGTAGCCAAAAGAGGTGTGTCAAACCTCAGATTGATTACAAAGTACTTGTGCCATCAGAGTCATATTTAAAATTTGATTGAAGACAGATGGTGAAAGTAACTTAATTTATAATAATGTTGCATGGTCCCTTTCAGGCATGCCCAGGTACCCTCCTGAGGAAGGCTTGATGTTTAAGTAGTTTGTTTTCAGTTCACTCAGGCTAGAGAGGCTGATGAGAGTTTTCAGTCAAATGAGTGTAGGAAACCTTGACGGTGAGCAGTCACCATCAAGTATGTCTCATTTTAAGCTTAATTCTCTGTTAAGGTACCTATTAATCTACTTCCATTTGCATGCTTTCGAACTGCTAGATGGGCAGGAGCTGGGGCAAAGAACGGGAGCTCACCCTGTTTCGCAGTACTTGGGTCTCGAACCCGGGCTTTCCAGCTGACAAGCTCAGCATCTTTAACTGCCCTAGCGTCGGACATGACTGGACAGGAAAACCTTTACCTTTACACTTTCTCTGTTAAGGCAGTCTCCACATGGCCAGAAACCTCTCCATGACTGTGTCAACTTTTGATTCTGTTAGACGGTATCTTATCTCTCTCTCTTTTCTGCACTATTAACTGCTTGTTTGCAGAAGCTCCTGAGACAGAAGGATTCTTTCTGCATTACACAGCTATAGGGATGCCAATATAGAAATAAGAATAATCCAGTCCAAACCAATCAACCAGAAGCTTTTGTCTATCTCAGGGGTCTTTAAACTTGGCCCTTTTATGGGGCCTGGCTGAGGAATTCTGGGAGTTGAAATCCACAAGTCATAAAAGGGCCAAGCTTGAAGACCCGTGGTCTATCTAGAAACTTCTGGAAAACCTTATATTTTAATGTTTATTGATACCATGACATCTTGGGAACATGGATATTGTACCTATATTTAACCTGATGCATAGTTCTTGACTACATAACTTTATTATCAAACGATTGCAATTTTCCCCTCTGCATGCTGCATCTGAAACCTTTTGTTTCTTAGGGTTACACATAGAAATGTGTAAATGTAACTATAAACACATCATCTCCCTCTTTTCGAAGTCAATATTATGGTCTGTGAAGACAAATGCGTCAATTCATTTTGAAGAAAAATAGTAAAATTAAAGCAAAATGGCTTGCATTTTAACAAGCTTGGAATTTTAACAGTGACTGCTATTATAGACCAAGACTTAGGTCTATAAGAATTCATTACCTCTGAAGTCTAGCCTCTCCAATAAAGTCTTACAACTTGAAAGATTTCTAGAAGTAGGATTTCTCGATCAGGGGAAGTAGTTGAAATAAAATCTTGAATCCCTTCTTACTTGTTTGATTTCATCCAAAATAAACTCCAACATGCTATTCTTGTAAAGATACATCGAATTGGCAAAAGCAGTGTTGCAATTCCATATTATAGAACTCTGCGGCCAGTATGTAAACACCGTCATTCTTACTTTCTAGGTAAGTCAGGATGGGAAATCACTCCTTGACAAACTGCAACGACCTTTGACACCTGGAAGCTCAGATTCCCTAACTGCTTCAGCCAACTACTCCAAGGCAGTGCACCATGTCCTAGATGTTATTCATGAAGTGCTGCATCACCAGAGGCAGTTGGAGAACATTTGGCAACATCGAAAAGTTCGCTTACATCAACGGCTTCAACTCTGTGTCTTTCAACAGGATGTACAACAGGTCAGTCCATATCTCCTAGTATTGGGGATTCTGCATGCAGAGGGTACCTACATCTTCTTGCTCTAAGGGGAAGTTTTAAAAAGCAAAATTCTCAGCCAGTGCACTTTCCTATTATCTTGATTTGTTGCGTTTACAAAAGTAGGTTAAAATAAAATACTGAATTTGAAGAAGGAAGGGTGGAACTGTAGCACTGATATACCAGTAGATTTCTGCTGGACAGCTGGCAGTTCCAGGGCCAAGTGCCACCTAAAATCCTGTCTGATCTTGAATATTGAAAATTGAAATGAGTGTTACCTATAAGGTCTGAATGAGAAACATCTCAAAAACTCTCTCCTTGAAATGTCACCCCTCTTCTCATTGGTTTGGTGATGCCATTCACTTTGAGACCTTCAGTGCATCTACAAATATTAAGTGAAGCTCTTGCCACCCAAATGTAGATCGAATACATGTCTTTGCTTGTGTGTTCTTGATGTACTGCAAAGAATGATGGCCAGAGACTTCAAAAACAGAAAACTACTGAAGAGTTGAAGAAGAGCGCTCTTTGAGGAGTCAGGTGATTTCCAAAGCCCAGTTGGATATCCCGAGGTACACAAAAAGAGAATTAACCCAAATATATAAACAGAGAGGAGGAGCTCAATTTTCAAAATAAAGCAATAGAATTAGTAAGGAGCCAGCATGGGCAGGACCTATTTGTCTGGTAAATAAAATATAAAAGCAGTGGAAACCATATAATCAACATGCTAATTCCCACTGCCATGGGGTTCAATTTAATTAACTAGGAGCTAATGGGGAACTAACGTCCTCCTATTACAAATGGAACTGGCTCCTCCAATTAATGAAGACTGAAATGGTTGGTTTTGGGAGCCAGATGGGAGCTGTGTCCTTCTGAAACTCATACTATAGAGGACCCTTTCCTCTTCCTTGGATTGCACAAGCTTAAAGGAATCCTAGATAGCATTGCCAAATGCCATTCTATTCCATTTATATCAAATGGTTCTACCCATGAAATATCCAGATCTTGGCAAATGAAAGTCAGCTCATCCATAAAGAAATCTGCAGAAAGCATCTATGGAGCCTACTGCCATCTCATTGCTCTCACCTCTCCATAAGAGAACCTGGTAACTTTAAACATGTTGGCAGATGTTTATAGAGACAACAAGAATGGAGAACAAACATTTTGCTGTTCCTGTTATCAGTGCTAAGCCCAAACCTGGGTTTGTTTCACTGTTTAGTCATGTTCACTTTTTAATCTTATGCCATCATCACTTCAGAAGTCTTTTTAATCACTTCTAGCTCCTTGATATATTAGTGAGCTGCCTGATTGGCAAGTGGAAAGGGGCCTTGTAGAAATAATCTTATCCAGAACTATAATCATCTCACACTGCCAGGAATCAACTAGATTCAAAAACTGAACAATCTACCAAATCATCCACAAAATCACTCACAAAAGAAGCAAGAATCATCAAGTGTTTGGGGCAAACCATTTTAATAGGAGTTTTGCCCTTATGGAGGAGTAAGGAACTAAACAATCCACAACTTTGCCCAAAAGTGATGTGAGCGCAGCAAAACACTGATACACACAACTTCCATATCCAGATGACATCTGCTATAAAGTATGTACCAACGTCAGCATGTGCCTACCTTTGTGAGTTAGAATCAAAATTACATGCAATAGGTCTATAGCAGGAGTCTTCAAACTTGACCCTTTTATGACTTGTGCATTTCAACTCCCAGAATTCCTCAGCCAGGCATGCTGGCTGAGCAATTCTGGGAGTCGAAGTCCACAAGTCATAAAAGGGCCAAGTTTGAAGACCCCTGGTGTACAGTTTTTGTTGGAGGCCACAAATTGTACATGCCTAATTTCCTATATTCCCCACAAGAGCACTTTATGGTTGAGAAAGAATGACTGGCCCAGAGTTAGCCAGCTGACTTTTGTGCCTGAGGAAGGACTAGAACTCACAACCTATTTCTAACTCAGGAGAAGCCATTACCCCAAGCTGGCTAGTGAAAAGTTTGTGGTTCAAATGAATACCATGACTTAAGAAGTGATCTGGCTAAGAGGTGACTCTGGCCAGCACAAAAAGTGACTCTGGCCAGCCTACAGAGAAAAAAAAGTCAAACAATAGCCATGTCTAACTCAGCACAAGAGATTTGATCAACAACAGAGCCTCCTCGAGATCTCACCAGTCTCCTGAGACCCCCAGGCCTAATGATAAAGCCAAGATTTGATGAATTTCCAGAAAATAAAGTGGGATGGATGTGATCTGACTTTGGGGAGGGGGGAGAACCTACAAGAGGAGCACCAAGGCAGATAAGGCCAATTTTCTTGGGCCTGCTAATTGTAGATCCCTGATTGATGGGACCTGGAACATGGCCTTTCTTGCCAGATCTGATGGGATGTGCAGATGTTATCCTTCAAATAACCAGACTCTATGCTGTGAAGGGCTTTAAAGGACAAAGCCAGTACCTTGAATTGGACTCAGAAGCATGTTGGCAGCCAATGCAGCTCATGGAGCAGAGGTAACGTGCTGTTCGAAAAGCACACATAACTGTGCATGTTGCTGCATTTTGCGCCATCTGAAGTTCCCAGTTACTCTTCAAGGACAGCCTCGAAGTAGAGTACATTGCAATAACTGAATGTAAGGACCCACCCCACTTTGCATCTTAAGAAGACAGAACTCTTGGAATAATTCTTCCAACAGGAATCCTTTATTAAGAGAAAATGGTTGCAGGCATGCTAGACAGGACTTGGGGTCCAAGCTCTCCCATTCAAGGTTTTAAGGGGTTCCCCAGTAGTCCCACCCAATCAACCCCCCTTCCAGTGATAGTTTCAAGTATCACAATTCCACTCCCTTTCTTCTTTCTTCCGTCTGGATGGAGACTTCAGATAACTACATGAAAGGCAACTTCCCTCCTTTGGTATGTTAACGCTTCGAGGTTACAATAAACACACATTCAGCATTCAGCTCTTTGAAGTGTAAAGAAGGAAGTGAGGGCCATAAAGCCCCCTTTGTTCTCCCCCTTCTCTCCCTCTTATGGCAGAATCCAGAGAAGGCAGAATTGGGAGTTTCTATATTTGATAATTTAAAGATGAAATATAATTGGATTCTGACATCGAACCAGGAAGTGACTAGGGCACAAGTAACTGTGAGCAGAACCCTCAAGTTCAGGGACAGGAACTGATGCACAACACAAATGGTCCAAAGGCCCTTCTAGCTACAACCACCACCTGCTCTTTGAGCAGGAGTTTCGAGTCCAAGAAAACCGTCACACTGCTCACTGGGGACATACAATTCAGAACCATGCAGCACCAAAAATGGCATGGTTTTAGAACCAGCAGGCCCCAAAACCCAATGCCACTCTCGCCACAGGTCAGCTGAAGCCTGTTCCTCATGCAGATCCTCACAGCCTCCAGACACCTGGGTGAGACATCCATAGCATTGCTTAATTTGCCAGGGGCAGAGATGTCTCATTGGGTATCATCAGCATAGTGATAATATCTCACTCCATGGCAACAGATGATCTCACTAGGTTTATAATAGCAGTAGGATCAAAGGGTAACTTATTTTCTCTATTATAATACAGCTTTTGGACAGTCACTAAAGACACTCAGTTCAGCTTCTATCTCAAGCTGTGGGAATTCACTGGGTGATTTGGGGCCATTTATTTCTTTCATGCTAGTTTATCTCATATCTCTCCCTATTGTTATGGGGGGGGGGGAAGAAGGGAGATCCAATGTAAGATGCTTTGAGCTTATGAAGAAAAGGTAGGATACAACTATAACAAAATAAAAATATGGTTGGTGGATGCCTCTGAAAAATTCCACATATTGAGAATGGAATTAGAATGAAAATTAAAGTAGACTAGTAACTCTAAATAATGGCTTTAGCACATGCTTTGAAACTCAAATTGTAGTTTGGGTTCTATATTGCAATCATCCATAATAGTGCAATGTTTGAATGAGATTTTTTTGTTGTTGTTTTTGAGATGTTGCTTTAGATTCATGGACTCCACGCTTGCCAGATGTAAGAATGATGAAAGAAAATGGGTTCGTTTTGTTAATGTGTTGGCTAAGTACTTCCTTGGAATATGACTAAGACAGAGGCATAAAGATTCTTTATAGAGTTGATGACATAATGATAAAGGCATGGTTTTATTTTTCTTTTGCTGCCTTTTGTGGTTATACAGGATATCAAACAGTGGTTCTGAGAATTTGGAGAGCTATTGCTAGCCCAAATAAGTCAAGATTAAACCAAAGGATCAGAAGTCAGATTCAGCAGAAGTCATACACTTTTCTTGTAATATTTTTAATTTTGTAATATCTTTGAGGGGTGCTTGGTCAGGGCAGAACTGATATATAATGAATTTTAGTCAAAAGAGTGAATATAATATCTCAGGCTAATTTAAGCAGATGCTTGATGAATAAGGGTTCCCTTTGCAGGCTCCAGGGTAAAGTTGACTGGTACAGGACATGCCATTCCCCCAAACATGTCTTGTATAGGCTGAATTAAGCTTCATATTCAAGGAAGAGCTCCTTAGTTCTACAAATGCTTGCTGGTATGATGTATCTGTAGAGAATTTGCAGAATAGGGAACATCTTGTTTCAGTTACTGCTTTAATTGCCATGGTATAGGGATGTATACGTTGGCCTCAGTTCCCAGAATGTTTAGTTACTGAATAGATTCTGATTAGTAAAATCATTGGAACTTGAATGGAATGGAAAGCAAGTGAATGGAAAGAAATTTTTGCCAGATGGTTCAATTGAAATCTTGCACTTTGTGGTTAAGCACAAGGGGGCAGCTCCGTGGGTCAGGATAAAATTGCATTTCAGTTCAGTGACTTTCAAACATCACGTCCTCAGGGATCTTCTGTATGGATTTATCTATCAAGGAGTTTTGCAGATAGGACATAGAATCTGTGGTTTACAGAAGATACTGGTGATATATGCCTGCATGCACATTCTATTGGATAGTGGCATGGAAAAGTAATCTCTTGAATTTAGAATTTAGAAACAGCTCTATGTATCAATCTTTGAGGTAGGAGAGTGTTTTCTCTCAGTATAATTTAATTTAATTTAAGCAGTTTTCCAAAATTTTCTGACTGTGAGAATGATTGCTGGAGTAGATGGAGTTTTGCTGATTTCAGAAGGATGTTTCTTCTATTAGCAGGGCACACATCCCCATAGGAGACAATTTTGATTGCTTAGTTTACAAACTCATCAATAAATGGGGTACTTGTTTTTTTATCATTGCAAACTCTGGTGAGAGAAACTGCCACCAGTCTGAATGTCTAAACTACTGGACTTATAACAATGCCATCAATACATGAGAAAAATGCTAGCCAGGCAGTGGATGTTTTTATGCATATATAAATCCTAAGGTAGGATTCATATGGAGTAAGAACGTTAATAATTGCTGGATTTTCACTGATATTTGAATTTGTCCCTGAAATATCTATATTCCATGTTTCACAAAACGTTTTAGGGAAGACTGTTAGGAAAATAATGAATTATGGCTTCAACTGATTTAGCCTATTACGTTCCACAACAGCAGAACCCGTTAGAAGCAACTTACAAATATACAGTTGGATTTCGTTCATGATGATCTGTCTTGCAGGTGCTGGATTGGATCGAAAACCATGGAGAAGCTTTCCTTAGTAAACATACAGGAGTTGGGAAATCCTTGCATCGAGCCAGGGCACTGCAGAAGCGCCACGAAGACTTTGAAGAAGTGGCACAGGTAGGGAATTCACCACTGGCAACTATTCTTGGCATTCAAGGTGCCCAGTGTTTGCAACCAGTTTGAAACAAGGAGATGGAACTGGTTGCAAACATTGTAGCTTGAAAGCATAGGCGCCTTTCAGGGTCTGACTTTTAATCTTTTTTCCCCCTTTCTTTCTTTGTCTCCCCATTGCTCTTCTCCATCCAGGTTTCCCCCCCCCCTTTAATAAAAGTACCCTTTTCCTTCGCATCATGTCCATCTTGTTTCTCCTCTTCCCTCTTTACTATGCCTGATGGAACATATCCATGAGGCAGTTTTTGTGTCTTTCAATAAAAATGTTAAAAAGTTATTTAGAGGAGGGAATCAAGCTCATTTATAAATGGGGTAATTTATTTTACGGGTGATTAATTTTAATTGACAGTTATAAATTCAGTAACCAGTTGGGTTATTTTTTTTAAAAAAATCCTGACACACAGACATACATTTGTTACTCGTGTAGTGGGAAAAGGAGAATCGACTTACAACAGTTGGTTTAGTGACCATTCAAAGTTACAGCGGCACTGAAAAAGTGACTTATGACTGTTTTTCACACATACAACCATTGCAGCATCCCCATGGTCACATGATCAGAATTCAGATGCTTGGCAACTCACTCCTATTTAGGATGGTTGCAGTGTCCCTTTTGCGACTTTCTGATAAGCGAAGTCAATGAGGAAGCCAGCTTCGTTTAACAACTGTGTTACTAACTTAGTAACTGCAGTGATTCACTCCACAACTGTGGCAAGAAAGGCTGTGAAATGGGGCAGACTCATTTAACAGCTACCTTGCTTAGCAATGGAAATTTTGAGTTTAATTGTGGTCGTTCAGTCGAGGACTACCTTTAGTGGGCTATTAAGTTTAAAACCTTTCTGCCCATTGGATAAATCCAATAAATAGCCATATAAAATCTCTTCTAAAGTAATCTTTTAAAAATTGCACCAAAGAAATCCGTTTAATTGTTTATTCATTTCTTTCTGCCCAAAACACTTATACGATGCATTTGTTCATTTATTTTTTGAACTTGTACCTTGCCACAGTCAATGTACTCTCAAGATATATAGTATAAAAACTGTTAAAACATCCAACATAAAAAGGACCAAAAAATAAAGGTAAATAAAAATAATAGAGATGGTGCCCTGCAGGCAAACAAGAAAACGCTCTCCCAAATAATCCAATTTTCAATAACTTCCTGAAAACCAATAAGGAAGAATGAATTTAATGGGGGAACGGGTTATTCCAAATCAGGAGCACCACCAAAGAAAAGCAGAGTCACCTATCCTTGGCTCCCTGTGACTAGGGCCCTCTTGGAAAATGGACCAACAAGGCAGGTATTATTATCTGCCCTAAAGCTACACTTTGCACTCACCTATACAAATCTCTCTGTGTGTATCTCTTCATTGCCTGAACTGTGGGAAAGTTTGTAGCCACTTTGAAATAGCTGGGCTTCTATTGCTGCCAGTTGCTGTTCTGAACATTCCCTATACCACCTGGAAGTATGTACATTATTAGAAATGAACTATTAGGCAGCTCACTAACTCTAGAACAGTAAAGGCGAACCTTTTAGAGACCGAGTGCCCAAACTGCAACCCAAAACCCATTTATGTATCGTCGGGTGCCTGGTGGGCGTGGCCCTTTGGGTGGGTGTGGTCAATTGGGTGGGTGTGGTCAATTGGGTGGTAACGGCTGCGGTGGTAACGGCAGACTGGGTGGACTAAAATGTTCAATCAATCAGTTCCAACTTTGCGAGATCTTTTTTTTCCCACGAGAAGTTGAAATTGATTGATTGATTGAACCATTTTTTTTTTTTTTTTTTGCACACAGCAGCGGAGGCCTAAAGGAAAAGGTTTTATAAAACCCAGCTGAAGGCCTAGGACTGGGGCAATGGCGCGCATGCCCACAAAGAGGGCTCTGCGTGCCACCTGTGGCACATGTGCTATAGGTTCGCCACCATGGCTCTAGAATATAGATTGCTCATGTAACCATTAGTCTTGAATTATTGAGCATTTTATTCTCTTTCTACAGAGCGCATGATGGCCAAATATGTAAGACATGGGCAAAACATTACAAAGTTACAATGTTTCAGAATAGAATTTTTTTGTATACCTCCACAAAAAAGTAGAAGCATGGTAGTTTATAGGAGAGATCCTTCACATCTGACTTCTCCCTGTACAGTGATTTCAGTTGCATTTGAAGATGTCAGAGAGGCGTGACAAAATATAATGAGTACTGTACAATGTACTCAAACTACCTTTGAGTTCTTATGATTTATTTAGCCTGTGGGGGGGGGGGATGATTTCTTGTTTACGTGATGAGGAAGCTTATTTACAGTCATAGTATTCAAGCATAGTTTTCAGTAGCTTGATATTTTATTTGATAAACAAGTATTTGTTTGATTGTGGTTGCAAGGCACATATGCAAAGAGGAAAAAAAAATACAAGGATGTCTGCCAGCAAATCTGTCTATTTATTATAATATTTGTATCATTCCAGAATCCTTCTGAGACATTATGACATTTTGTAGCCAAAGGAATAAAGCAGTAGGATAGTGGCAAGACAGTTCCTGTAAATTAAAGTTGCAAATGTTTATAAGAGCTGAGCCCAGATGATTTTTCAAAGTTGGGGGATAAAAAAGCAGTGACAACCTTGATTACTCTAAAAACAAGTACTGAAACCATTTAAATAGTGTTTTTAAAAGATGTCACCTTTAAGAAGTATGGACGTCAATTCTCATAAGTCCCCAGCTCTCATTTTACCCTCCCCTTTTCTTTAGAAAGATTTTGTTCATGTCAATTAATAATATAGAGCCCTTCTGAAATTGGTTGGGTCACATGGGTATATCACGGGTTGTGTGTTCCATTGATAACTGCTGAAGATTTAAATAGATCCCATTTGAAAACCCTGTAATCCAGTGATCCCTGGTGATATGAAATAGCTATAGGTTGTTTTATTGTTATTATTTTGTTGAATAATTTAATAAACACATTTATTACAGCGTATCCCGCCTTTCTTCCTTGACTGTAAGGGCTGTGCATGACCTTCCTTTCAATTTTTGCACACAAAGCAAATAACATAAGATAATCTTAAAAGCATTTACCGAAATCAGTTGTGAATGTGAAGGTAAATGACAGACTTGCAAATGTTCTCCTGTAAGTGCAGTATCTTAAACCATGTTTAAGTCATGTTTAAAGATACTGTAGTCATGGGTCTTCAAAAGATAGGGCGATGATATCACCAGAGAACCCAGGATTTATACTCTGCTTCTTCCTTTTTTTAGAGGAAGATGAAACCTACTAGAAATTTGACATACATAGTTTCTTCCATTTACCACCAAATCTTGATTGGAAATCATGCTTCAGCAATGTGCTGCTAGATTTCAGTCATACAGCCTTGAAAGACATCAGAGGCTACAAAATGGGGTTTGGGAATTGTTTATGGGTCAATATAAATGTTTGTAAAATCCCTCTGCAACTCTTATTCTCTTGCCATTTCTGCAGAATACATATACTAATGCAGACAAAGTGCTAGAAGCAGCTGAGCAGCTGGCACAGACAGGAGAGTGTGACCCGGAAGAGATTTATCAAGCAGCCCATCAGCTGGAAGACCGGATACAAGATTTTGTTCGGCGGGTGGAGCAGCGCAAAATCTTACTGGACATGTCTGTATCTTTTCATACCCATGTTAAAGAGGTAAGCAAAACAATAAATAACATCAGGATCTTTGTAAGTGCATGCTCAGAAGCTAAAATAGAAACTTACAGCAGCAAAAGCTGGATTGGTCTTTCAACAGATCCTGAACAATGTGACATTTTTTTGGGTTCCCATTCCTTCTAATAGACCTTGCCAGTTTTGCCTGATGCAAAGCAGCCTTTCAAACAGTATTGGTTATTTGCTGCATTAGCTGCTCTTTTAATTTCTTTCAATGCCTCTGAATGCTGTTAACTTGGGTGCACTCTAGGGTGGATCCTGCCCCACTTGAAAAACTACAACACAAGTAAAAACGTAGGTGATCAAGGTAAATATCAGCTTTAGGCCTTGGAAGCCAGGTAGCCTCTCAAACACAGTAGGTACTATGTAAAAAATGCATTGGGTCGTAGTTTTCCTTGAAGGGACAAGCAATCATTTAATATTTGCAATTAAAAGAATTAGCGATCTGAGAGAGAGAAACCAATCTAATTTAAGGTGGTTAATATAAATTTCACTAGTATTCAGGATGTAATATACTGTATATAGATGCTCTTTCAGTTTAAATTTTCCCCCAAAACTATAATCCATTCCCTTTCCTTAAAGTTATTCACTGACATGCTTAACCAGACTAGTCCAAGTGATATCAGATGAGGGTCCATTTTTGGCTGTTGGACTCATTTGGCGTTTTGAGGGCACATAGTAGGCACTTTTACCACATGGGAGCTGGGTAAGCTTTCCCTTTCCTCAATGGCAACCATGGAAGACATAAAAGGTACAAATCACACAGTTACCAGAATGTTACCTATTACTGCCTCCTCTCCCTGCTGCTGGATGCTATTTTTTTTTTATCTCTGCTTAACTTTGTTATCTGCTGGGAATCATATGTTTCTAAGTGCATTGGGTTGAAGCCATTTTCTAAGAAAATGTTTGTGGCCCAGAGGCCATTCCTGAAAATAAAGGTGTTTTTGGAGATTCTTTCCTTCCTTTTCTACCTGCTGAATCCTCCATTTTTTTCAATTAAAAGAGTATTTGAAAGATGAGATCGGGACTTCAGCAAAATACAACATGGATGCTCTGGCTCCTACATTGGAGATTTCAGATCTAATGGCTGCAGAAAGTGTTACAAAAAGTCAGCCAACCAGTTTATCTCAGGTTAAAAAATAGTATAAAAGTCTTGTCCCCAAAATGTTATCTTTAAAATAGAATAAAAAGCAAACAAAAAAAAAACAGTCAAAATAAATAAGGGGGATGGAATTACATTTTCTTTTAAGCATGAGAAAATTCCACTGATTACTAAAGAACGTACAATGAGGATTCATACAAGAATATGGCTAATAAATTACTCTTTTGGTGATCAGTGGAATATTTCTTGTTTTAGGAGAGAGTTTTATTATGCTGTATTTTTATTAAAGTAAAAGAATAAAAACAAAATTTCTCTCCCTCCTTCCAGCACTTTGAGCTGTTACCCCATTACAAAGCAACTTCCTGTCTATCATTATACTTACTTCATTTTTAATGTAATACATAAATGGTAAACTTGGCTCTTGGTAAGAAATTTCTGTTCTTCTTATGCAATATTACTGGATTTGTTTATACTAGAAAGTGAAGAGAAATCTAAAGGATAGTTGTACATTCATGAGTTATTGGAAGCTATCTCCACAAAATGGTTTCCTCAGCTGTCGGCTTAATAGGAATATTCAGCAAAGGCAGGAGGGAACAGAAGACAAGACTATTACCTGTTGCCAAAGATCAGGAAAAAATAAATGGAAAGTATGTAACAAAGTTGATACTTCCAGTTGTTAATTGTTCAGGGTTGCCCAAATCTGTTTTTTCCTCTACCTCTTCTCTATCTTATGTCATAATCATGTTTTTGATTTTTTTAAAAAAATTGTAAATCTGAAATCAGGAGGTAGATTACTTTTTATTATCTGAGTCGCTCTTGGAACTCTTCTGGCTAAAGCGCAGAGTACAAAATGTACAGATAAATAAACCTTACACTTTTCTGGTCTTAGGTTCTTGCTTAGTGTTACTTACAGGTAAAACATTTTGAAGGCAAGATACAATCATATGAAAAAGCAAGTTCACCCTCTTTGAATTCTATGGTCTTACATATCAGGACATAGTAAAAAAAAATCTGATCCTTAGCAGTTCTTAAACACAGGTAAATACAACCTCAGATGAACAACAATATGTGACATATTACACCATGTCATTATTTTACAAAAAGAAAGCCAAATTGGATTGTAGGTTGGCACCTGTGTTGTTATATTTCACATGAAGAACCTGTTGATTCTTGTGATTTATTTTAGTTTATTGTTTCAAAATAACACTTCCTCAGGCAACTAGGTGTGCTGGCCTTTAACCACCAGTTTCCATAGCTCCAGAATGAATTTCAGCCCCCAACATATCCAGAAGCGTTTTTTTTTAAAGTGAGTCAATGATGGGAAGCCTTTGGTATGCTTTGAAGTATTTCCAGAAATACTAGTTAAGAGATTAACCTGGTGGTAGCAGTAAAACTAACCGGAGAATATTGGAGTATTTTAAGTTGGAGTGTAAAAAAAATCAAAACTGGCACAATCTAATAAGGTTTGGAATTGTAGGGTTGCAGGAGAACAGTAGAAGAAATGAGAAAGGCTTAGAGCTACTAGGTCTGGGCTGCAAAAAGCCAGATAAACAGTAGCCGCTAAGGAATTACAAAAAAAAAACAAAACAAAAACAAAAACTTTTTGTTGCCCTGCTGTGTTCATTCAGCCTTTTGGAGCCCTCATGTACCGGTAGTAGCCTTAAGAAAATGAGCAAGATGATACAATAAAGAATACGAAGCAGAGAGGAGACTGTCTATCAATATTTTGAGTGTTCAGTCTATGTCTTGTATGCTAAGGAGCCTGAGGTGAGAATCGCAGAGGTTAAAGCAGTGGTTTTAAATATGTTCATGGAAGTTTGTGAATTTGTGCAAGAGAGAGCGTGCGAAAAAACAGTAAATTCAATGGAGTTGTACTGAAAATTAGTGTCACTCCTTCGAGTTAGCCGTGTCAGGAAATGGACACTACAGAGACTGCTGGAACGTATCACTGTTCCAGTGAGTACACGTTCAGAGATGTAGGTTGTTCTTCAGTTTTGAAAGTAGTTCCTACCAACTCCAGCAGGAGAGAGCTGACTGAAAAATAGCTCAGCGGCAATGAAGATCACTAGGAAAAAAGTAGCATTTGAATAAACCTTTTAAAGCAAAAAAGTAGAACAAAAACTTTCATAATCTTCACTGGCAACAGCCAGATCTAAATGAGGATGAAATGAGCTTTTATTCTAGTATTTTCAGCTCCAGGAACCACGCTATAGTTTTTCACAATGGTTAATTTAATTTGCCAGGACTAACATTCAAATATAGAAAGATTATTAGTCGAGTAAACCTCTAGTCCCAGTGACCGATCCAGATTCGATCTTGAAACATTATCCTGGGACACATAAATTTGTCTTCATTCGTAAGATTGTTAGTGTTTGCTAAGCGTTCTGGTTCTGTCTTGAGCTGGGGTAAAAGGATAAA
>NW_024098051.1:0-16759 GCF_016545835.1 Crotalus tigris | reverse complement strand
AAAATAAATGTTGTATGTTGGTAGTAGTTTTAGCCCGGGGGAAAGGGGTGTTATGTCCAGAGCCTTTGCAAACGGCTCGGGCGTTTGCAGGCAGTCCCGGGCAGGTGCAAAGCTGCCCGGGACCAGACAGGCTGTCGCCAGCGCCGTGCGCATGCGCGGGTGCTGGCGCGGGAAAAGTAACCCATTTACCCGTGAGTTGCCTATATAAGGGGCTGCGAGGCGTTTGGGCTGAGCTGAAGCCATCTTCCTGTAAGCTGAACGCTGAATAAAAGAACCAGAGAACTCAAGCTGCTTCTCGTGTCTGTTTTCCCGCCAAGGACGCAACAGACAGCCCTTTAGATAACCTGGTCCCAAGCCATGAAGCGTTTTAAAGGTGACAGCCAGCACCTTGAATTGCACCTGGAGGCAAATTGGCAACCAATGCAGCTCCTGCAGGAGAGGTAACACATGTGCACACCTAGATCTGCACAAAGCCGTGGAGACCACACAAT
This sequence comes from Crotalus tigris, assembly GCF_016545835.1. Taxonomy (NCBI): domain Eukaryota; kingdom Metazoa; phylum Chordata; class Lepidosauria; order Squamata; family Viperidae; genus Crotalus; species Crotalus tigris. Next base: position 16,268 of record NW_024098051.1, on the reverse strand, counting down.
GCCACAAAGAAGACGGGGTCAACCTATTCTCTAAAGCAGGGGTCCTCAACCTATGGGCCGTGGCCTCTTGGCCAGCGGGCCACAGAAATGGCTGTACCAGTGGGTGCACGCATGCTCGTGCACTCCCCCCATTCACACATGCGCACTGTGCCAGCGCATGCTGCATGCGCAAACGGGGCCGCTAATGCCCTGCTGGTGTGCGTGACCCTGTTTGTGTGCGTGTGTGTGTGTGTGTGTGTGTGTGTGTGCATCAGTTTGGAAGTTGTTCTCCTTCCCTCCAGGATCTGAGCCCGGAAAGATTAGAGACCTCTACTCTAAAGCACCTGAAAGCATAACAAGAAGTAATAGATGGAAACTATTCAAGGAGAGAAGCAACCTAGAACTAAGGAGAAACTTCCTAACAGTTAGAACAATTAACCAGTGGAACTTGCCACCAGAAGTTGTGGGAGCTTCAACACTGCAGGTTTTAAAGAAACAGCCGTTTGTCTCCTGCTTGAGCAGGAAGTTGGACTAGGGGACCTCTGTTATTCTGTTCTATTTTTAAAATATGTTCCTGAAAATATATGCAAAAATGGGAGAGAGGTAATTTTCCAGCACAAGTTCTTCAACTGTGAAATTCCTTCCCAGTTCACTTTCATTTTGTGCTAAACCCAGTGATCTTTCAATCCTAATTTAAGATGCATTTCTTCATTCTGGCATTTGTTTAAATCAGTTCAGGTGAACGTTTTGTCCTATTTCCTTTTTAATGTCCCATACTATCATCTTTTTTTCCCCACCGTGTTATGGTTTTAAGTAAGAATTTCCACACCGATGATTAATAGTGACAGCCAGCCACCATTGTAGTGATAGATGGCTTGTCTGCATTCGTAATATATTGCCACAGCAATGGCTTAGGCTGAAAATTGCTACTGTGGAAATCCTCAAATATTAAGCTTTTAGAGCTGTCCTGGGAGATTATTGTGAAAAACAATTATCTCAGCTCTTCTTAAATGCCCCGTTCTAGGAAATATGGTAGTCATGCAATTAGTTCAAATGGAGATACCATTTTATGTTGGCCAAGGCAATTGTGAAACTTTCTGATAAATAATGGCTAATATTGTCTCATAGTTGAACTTAGGGCTTTTTCAAACAGAGGTAGGGAGTTTTCCCTGTTAAACAGTTAAATCAGGAGTTCTGTGGCCCAACCTTCTGTAGGGGTTTTCTGCTTTTCTTGGTAGATGAGATTTCTGAAGGACATTTATGGGGAAACCTTCTGGAGAAGTTAGTGCTTAATTGATGATAGACCTCATAAAGGATTTTATGGTTAATACCTAGTAAGAAGAACTCTATCTAGATCTATCTATTGTTGGAAGAAAAATCTTCATCAGGGTCCAGTCCAAGCTGGGAATAAACAAAATGGAGACTGCTTGAGGAAGAAGGTTGCAGTTTATTAAAGAGGAGAGCCAGACAGAAGGATGGCTCTGACCTGTAGCAGGGAGTGGTGGGTTTTTATACCTTCTTGGGTTTTTGTTTGGAGTTGTTCCTGTGGCATGAATTTTGACCTGAGTCTGAGTGTGCCTTTCTGGTATTCTAAAGGTGGTGGGTTAATCCTATTATGTCCCAAAGATCATATCCTGCTTCCCTGGGGCTGTTGGATTTTTTGGTGTGAGGGATTGTTGATTCTGGAGATTTTTGTCTTTCTAATCCTATCAGGTTCCTGGCTCCAGTCTTTCTGACAAGATTATCACATCTACGTTTCTGAGACCTGGTTTCTGTTGAGGCCAGAGAGACTTGGGGAGTGGGGAGTTTTTCTACCTTTAAGATCCTTTGAGGAAATATAATATTCTGCCTTTTAATATTCCCAAAAATATTTCTTTCTCGAGGGGGGGGGGCTGACTTCCCACACTATCTATGTATCTATATATCTATGTATCTATGTATATATCTCTCTCTCTCTATCTACCTATTTATCTATCTATCTATATCTATCTATCATAATTGTTTGTTCGAATTTGAAATTTTTGTTTGACTAACTAACTAACTAACTAACTAACTAACTAAGCTTCATTCCAATATTTCTGATAAGAAGTAAGTGTTTGCTATGTGATTCACTTGTGGATAACCAGAGATTATTCAACATTTTCTTATCGTTTTAATTTACTACCAATTTCTCCCTACGTTGTTATTTTTTTTTTTTAGCAAGAGTCCAATGTATAGTTTGGGTTAAAATAATATGAACTAGCAGAGCTGATTCTCACTCTGTGCAGGATTCAGTTCCATTCAAGCATTGAAAAAGAGCTGCAAAATTGATATGCTCCAATTCCAATGAATAAGTTCATCTAGAAAAAAATCAATCCAGTTCAATTGAGACACCGGAATGATTTGAGGGAGGCGTCAAAATTAGATTTCCGCGCGGACCAGTTTGATAACCCTGAGATAGTATGCAAAAGAGTTCAAATTTATTTGAAGAGGCTGGATCTGTTCGACAAAGCAAACTAATCTAATTCACTTGATTAATGAAGTTGATCTGTTGCTCTGAATCCATCCCAGCTGATCCCAATTGATTCAGAGCCTGAAATACTGTCGAAGATATTTACAAACACCAACATACAGGCAATGCTAGAAGTTGAGTTTACAATATGTTTCAATAAAGGCTATTAAAAAAAAGATGAAAGCAAAAACTCATCCTGTTCTAAATCAGAGTTTTTCTTGATTGTCACAAGGAAGCCTAGCCGATTAAATATTCTTACGTTAACTGTCTTCTTCAATAATTTACAGGGATTCCATGTGTGAAACAGATGCTTCATAGATCTCCATCTGTTCACAGGGACTCAGGGACCACAAAACCCATCAGGAAACAAGGAACAGGTAGTGAAGAAAAGCTGTAGGCTTCTTGTCTCTGAAGGGCAGGATTAACCCAAAGAATTTTATCGAAGGAGATAGTAGCTACTCTACCTTTTGAAGACCTCCACTGGGTTTGTCGCTTTGATATCAGGCTCATCTCTGCATCTCTTAATTGTATTTCTAACCTTTCTCTGAACCTATTTAAATTCTCAGACTTAATCCTACATACCGGAAAAGGTATTTCACAGTTCTTGCGGGCCTGGCATTTGAAGGAAAGCACTGATATTCAAGAAAGATTATTTTGGAGAAGACAGTTCTTAACTCCTTCCTAAATTCCTGGACACCTACCACCCAAAATGTCCTTCCTTTTATCAGTCAATCCCAGCCTATCTTCTTTTGACCCTTTCTTCTCCAGCATTCATGAATGAAAAACATGCATAGACTCGACATACATCATGTCAAAGACATCTTTTTTTTTTTATTCCACTGGACCAAAAAAAAAATATGGGTCTACCTAATTCCTTCTTACTTAATAATAATAATAGTAATAGTTGTAAAGTTAGAAGGGACCTTGGAGGTCATCTAGTCCAACCCCCTTGCTCAGGCAGGAAACCCTATACTATTTCGGACAAATGGCTGTCCAGTCTCTTCTTAAAAACTTCCAGTGTTGGAGCATTTACTGCTTCTGGAGGCAGGTTGTTCCACTGATTAATTGTTCTCACTGTCAGGAAGTTTCTCCTTAGTTCTAGGTTGCTTCTCTCTCCTTGATGAGTTTCCATCCGTTGCTTCTTGTCCTGCCTTCAGGTGCTTTGGAAAATAACTTAATTCCCTCTTCTTTGTGGCAGCCCCTGAGATATTGGAACACTGCTATCATGTCCCCCCTCGTCCTTCTCTTCGTTAAACTAGACATACCCAATTCCAGCAACCGTTCCTTATATGTTTTAGCCTCCAGTCCCCTAATCATCTTTGTTGCTCTTCTCTGCACTCTTTCTAGAGCAGTGGTTCTCAACGTTTGTGTGACGGCGACCCCCGTCACACAAACGTGCCGCGCATGTGCGGCGCAGCGTGCATGCGTGGCGCCGCCCCCATGCGCAGCGCACGTATGCAGTGCCGCCCCCATGCGCGGCGCGCATGCGCGGCGCCACCCCCTGTGGGGGAAAAATGGCGGATCGCCTTGTTTGGCAACCCTGTAAAATGGTCGATCGACCCCAAATGGGGTCGCGACCCATAGGTTGAGAACCGCTGTTCTAGAGTCTCAACATCTTTTTTACATCGTGGTGACCAAAACTGGATGCAGGATTCCAAGTGTGGCCTTGGAATCAATCAATCAATCAATCAGAATGGAGCGGGAAGAGACCTTGGAGGTCTTCTAGTCCAACCTCCAGCTTAAGCAGGAGACCATATACAATTTCAGACACTCTCTTCTTAAAAATCTCCAGCGATGGAGCACCCACAATGTCTGAAGACAAGATGTTCTGCTGGTGAATTGTCCTCACTGTTAGGAAGTTTCTCCTTAATTCCAGGTGGCTTCTCTCCTTGATTAGTTTCCATCCATTATTTCTTGTCCTGCCCTCTGGCGCTTTGGAGAAGAAGTCAATATGCTTTTCTCTGTGACAGCCCCTCAAGCACTGAAAGACAGCTCTCATGTCCCTCTTAAGCCTTCTCTTTGATAGGCTTCTTCTTCTTCTTCTTCTTCTTCTTCTTCTTCTTCTCCTCCTCCTCCTCCTCCTCCTCCTCCTCCTCCTCCTCCTCCTCCTCCTCCTTCTTCTTCTTCTTCTTCTTCTTCTTCTTCTTCTTCTTCTTCTTCTTCCATATCCGTTATCAGACATCGGCGATCATATTGGCTATCCTGATAGGCTAAACATTACCTAACTCCATCAATTGTTTATCATACGATTTAGCGTCCAGACCCTTTATCAGCTTTGTTGCTCTAAGTAAGCGTAGAGTTATATTACCTCATCCACAAATCAGTCTGAGAAGCTTGGTGGTGATGATGGCCTTTGTTCACATATGCTACGTTGTCCTACAATTCAACTCTGTTGAGTTTTGTCCCATTCCAACATTTCCAGGGTCTAACTGGAAACTTCTTCCAGCTATTAAATAGGAGATGCGAAAGATTGATTAAAGAGAACAGTATATAGATTCTTCAACTTTGCTATTTGGGTTAGTTGGGTTAGTTGCAAAGAAGAGCAGTTAAGATGATGAAAGGCCTGGAGACTAAAACATATGAAGAACGGTTGCAGGAATTGGGAATGGCCAGTCTAGAGGAAAGAAGGACTATGGTAGGGGTGACATGATAGCAGTCTTCCAGTATTTAAGGGGCTGCCTCAAAGAAGAGGGGGTCAAATTATTCTCCGAAGTACCAGAGGGCAGGACAAGAAACAATGGTTGGAAACTGATCAAGGAGAGAAGCAACCTGGAATTAAGGAGAAACTTCCTAACAATAAGGACAATTAACCAGTGGAACAGCTTGCCATCAGATGTTGTGGATGTTCCATCACTGGAGATTTGTAAGAAGAGCCTGTACAGCCACTTGTCTGAAATGGTATAGGGTCTCCTACATGAGCAGGGGGCTAGACTAGAAGACCTCCAAGGTCCCTTCCAGTTCTATTCTGATTCTGATTCCCCACTTTGCCCCAAACATAGCATAAATAGGAATTTCTTTGGGGTCCTTTATACTGTCCGAGCTAGGTGGCTTTATTGCAGACATCTCAATATCCAACTAAGTAACATTGTCAGTGCTAGAAGGGAATGGGGTTTGCAGAATGGAGAAGAGGAGGGGGAGGAACAGGAGGACTATGGGATCCTTGGTGCTCTCTGAGCTTGGTGGCTTTCTTGCAGACATCTTATTACCCAACTAGGTAACATCATCAGTCCTACTTAGGTTTATCACCCGGGAAGAAAATCAAGGAGAGACAATGAGTGAGAACAAAGGCAGAGTAAAGACTGGTTACTCAGAAAGTCAATTCCATGTTAGCTGTTTTCTGCCAACTTAGGGCTGGGTATTCAACTCAGTGGCACAAAAAGATCCCTTGTGAAGCAACTTTGAGAAGGTATTTTAGATGCTTCAGCTTCACTGAAGCAAAACAAACCCTTCAGAGCTGCGTTATGCTATTAGCGGTGCATGGAAAATCTGCCACTGCAGATATTTTTGTAATTAAATTTGCCATTTGGAACCTGCCAAATAAAGTGACAAATCTGAAGCAAATGTCTCCGCTGAATTCTGAACTTTTGATGTAATCTGGATCACAGCTAAGAGACTACACATTACCCCTGTGTACTTTAGGGAAATACCAGAACTTGTGGAAAAGCCTTTTTCCAAGATAATATATATATATATATATATATATATATATATATATATATATATATATATATATATATTATGTGACACCAGCCGAAGATGACGAATGGGACTTCGTTGAAATGTCTCAAGACACTTCCAATTTTACACGGGGGAGAAAACCCGAATAACCAAAGACCTACATACAAACACCTGCAAAAACCTCAGAAAACAAATATATATATATGTAGGTCTTTGGTTGTTCGGGTTTTCTCCCGTGTAAAATTGGAAGTGTCTTGGCGATGTTTCAACGAGGTCCCACTCATCATCTTCAGGCTGGTGTTTTTGGCTTTGTGCTTCTAGGAGCAAATCATTGCTCCTAGAAGCACGAAGCTGAAAACACCAGCCTGAAGATGACAAATGGGACTTCGTTGAAATGTCTCCAAGACACTTCCAATTTTACGGGGGAGAAAACCCAAATAACCAAAGACCTTCATACAAACACCTGCGAAAACCTCAGAAAACAAATATATATATATGTAAGTCTTTGGTTGTTCGGGTTTTCTCCCGTGTAAAATTGGAAGTGTCTTGGCGATGTTTCAACGAGGTCCCACTCATCATCTTCAGGCTGGGGTCTTTGGCTTCGTGCTTGTGCAAGCAAAGTGTGATTGGAGCTGTCATCTCTCTATAAATATTGGTGGGGGTGTGTGGAGTGCTGGCTTAGTTGCTGTAGGTGGATTGGTTGGCTGTGTAGGAGCTATTGTTTGTGGATTGTTTGGCTGTTTTCGTAGAGAAAATTCCTTCCTGTGATACTCAGTGGAAGGCTGATCATAAAAGTTAACTCTTATTTCCGCCAGTACAATTGTATATCTATACAAGAACATTTTGTACCACTTATTCAAATTCTCGCTTTTTTTATAAAAAAAAAAGAAAAATGAAGAAATTAATTGTGTGTTTGCTTGACAGATCACATGCCTTTTTTTTGTTAATTGTATAAATGTATTGCAGTATGGAACTGGGGGGGGGGTCCGAGGTGGGCTACGCTCCATGTTAAATCATTGCACATAGCAATTTTTATCCATAGTTCAAAAAGTACATTTCTTTGTACAATCAAAAAAACCTTCCTCTTGCAGGCAGAGAGAGGGGGGGGGGAACCTTTTAGTTGTCACATTTGTATTCTAAGAACAAAAGTTATCTGGCTCTTTAAAAGATGCAGAGAACAGAATTCAGAATAACAAGAGTCCGAAGGGACCTTGAGGGTCAATCTCCTGCCCAAGCAGGAAACTCTATACCAGGGGTGTCAAACTCAATTTCATTGAGGGCCGCATCAGCATTGCAGTTGCCCTCAGGGGGGCTGGGTGGGTGTGGCCAGAGTGGGTGCGGCCTACTGGGTGGGTGTGGCTGGAGTGAGTGTGGCCTACTGGGTGGGCATGGCCAACTCTACATCATTCAAGGGTGCCTGTGGGGGCCTGGGCAGGAGTGGGACAGATCTGAGGGTCTCTGGCAGAAGGGGGTGGGACCAGGGCAGAGCCCATCAAGCCGGATATGTGAAGTGGGCGAGGGCCATTTGCTGGCCACTTCCAGGCGATGGTGCATTTCTTCATTCCTCACAAAGGGTGACACCTCCCCAGCATGCACCCAGGGGACGGGGCCGACAGGGCAGGGTCTGGTTCCTCGCTGTTTCCAGACGGCCTTGTGGAACTAAGACTGAATGCGTTTCAGCATAGATATGGCCATCACAAAATTGTACGTTGGCTCCCGGCTGGCCTGGGCCAGGGCCAAGGCAGCGGGGCCGTTCCCTCACTGTTTCCAGGATGGTTTCGCAGGCCACATGAAACCACTTCGTGGGCTGCATTTGGCCCCCGGGCCTTGTGTTTGACATGTCTGCCTTATACAATTCTAGTCAAGTGGCTGTCCAGTCTCTTCTTAAAAACTTCCAGTGTTGGAGCATTCACAGCTTCTGGAGGCAGGTTGTTCCACTGGTTAGTTGTTCTCACTGTCAGGAAGTTTCTCCTTAGTTCTAGGTTGCTTCTCTCCTTGATTAGTTTCCATCCGTTGCTTCTTGTCCTGCCCTCAGGCACTTTGGAGAATAGCTTGACTCCCTCTTCTTTGGGGCAGCCCCTGAGATATTGGAACACTGCTATCCTGTCCCCCCTCGTCCCCCTTTTCTCTAGACTGACCATTCCAAAATCCTACAACTATTCTTCATATGTTTCCTGACAGTTGGAGCAATTAATCAGTGGAACAACCTGCCACCAGATGTTGGGAATGTTACAAAACTGGAAGTTTTTAAGAAGAGACTGGACACCCATTTGTCTGAAATGATATAGGGCAGTGCTTCTCAACCTTTTTAATGCTGTGACCCCCAACCGGTTGTAAGTCGAGGACTACTCAACTGGTGCAGCACCATTTGCAGAATGGGACTTTTGGCGGGCTCAGCAGGGCAGAGACAGCCTGGACAATGCCTATTGGCTTTTGAAAGCCAACAGAATTAGACTCTGTTCAAGAGAGTCTATTCTATTGACTTTCAAAAGCCAATAGAATAAAAGGGAGTAGCACAGCTAAGGAAAAGTGGAAAAAAAATGGCGGACTGCGTTGTTTGGCGACCCCCGTGAAATGGTTGTTCGACCCCAAATGGGGTCCCAACCCACAGGTTGAGAACCGCTGATATAGGGTTTCCTGCCTGAGCAGGGGGTTGGATTAGAAGACCTCCAAGGTCCCTTCCAACTCTATTGTTATTGTTGTTGTTGTTATTGTTGTTGTTGTTCTTATGGATCATCGCACAGTAAGCCAGATGTTCAGACGGGATTTGGCATTTTGTCTACCTATCGAGTCCTTACCCAGGACCTGGGATAGGCAGATGTTGGTGTTTGATGTTATTACAGATCTCGTCGCAGGATGGAAGTAGTTCCTAGTAAGGCCGCCTTTTGCAATTGACTAATGGCAAATTTGTCAATGCCAATGGTGTTCAAGTGGTGCTCCAGTTGTTTTGAGATTGCACTCAAGGCGCCTATTACTATTGGTACTACCTTTGCTTGCTTTTGCCACAGTCGTTCTATTTCTATTTGTAGGTCTTTGTATTTTGTTATCTTCTCCAGTTCTTTCTCGTCTATTCTGCTGTCTCCAGGTACTGCCACATCCGCTATCCAGACTTTTTGGTCTTTCTTATCGACATTTGTTAAGTCTGGGGTGTTATGTTGTAGGTGCTTGTCTGTTTTTGTTTTACTACTACTACTACTACTACTACTACTACTACTACTACTACTATTATTATTATTATTACTATTATTACTATTATTACCCTCTTCTTTATGAGATTTGGGGAGACTTTGCTGAATGTTCTGCTGATCTCCAAGGAGATCAACATTTATTTGGCAGGATTCTTGATATGATAAAACTCTTGTCGGCTCCTGCCAAAAAATACGGTTTTTTCCCCTATACCCTCGCAAAAATAAATCGCCTAATATCCCACTGAAGGTTTTTTTGCTCAGTACTGCTGACAAATTGACCGGTCATCATTCAATATGATGAAAAAGGATTTGCTTTTCCAATTTCTTTCAAAGGAAATGAGCGTTTCTAAGAAAATCTCATTAGCAGAATACAATATTTCCATCTATATGAAGTTACAATCAATCAATCAGAATAGAGCGGGAAGGGACTTTGGAGGTCTTCTAGTCCAGCCCCCTGCTCAAGTAGAAGACCCTAGACCAAGGGTAGGCAACCTTTGCTCTTTGATGACTTGTGGACTTCAACTCCCAGAATTCCTGAGCCAGCCATGCTGAGGGGAAAGGGAGAGGTTTCCAAGCTGAGCCAAGGTGGTTCAGGAATTCTGGGAGTTGAAGTCCACGAGTCATAAAACCGCCTAGGCCTAGGCCAGGGGTAGGCAACCTTGGCTCTTTTATGACTTGTGGACTTCAACTCCCAGAATTCCTGAGCCAGCCACTCTGAGGGGAAAGGAAGAGGTTTCCAAGCTGAGCCATGCTGGCTCAGGAATTCTGGGAGTTGAAGTCCACGAGTCAGAAAGCGGCCTAGGCCAGAGGTAGGCAACCTTGGCTCTTTTGTGACTCATGGACTTCAGCTCCCAGAATTCCTGAGCCAGCCATGCTGAGGGGAAAGGGAGAGGTTTCCAAGCTGAGCCAAGGTGGCTCAGGAATTCTGGGAGTTGAAGTCCACAAGTCATCAAAGAGCCAAAGTTGCCTACTCCTGCCCTAGACTATTTCAGATAGGTGACTGTCCAATCTCTTCTTAAAAACCTCCAGTAATGGAGCACTGACAACTTCCGAAGTCAAGCTGCTGGTTAATTGTTCTCACTTTTGGAAAGTTTCTCCTTAATTCCAGGTTGCTTCTCTCCTTGATTAGTTTTCATTCATTGTTTCTTGTCTTGCCTTCTGGTGCTTTGAAAAATAAGTTGACCCCCTCTTCTTTGTAGCAGCCCCTCAGATACTGGAAGACTGCTATCTTGTCACCCCTACTATAGTCCTTCTTTTCTCTAGACTGGCCATATCCAACTCCTGCAACCGTTCTTCATATGTTTTAATCTCCAGGCCTTTAATCACCTTAGTTGCTCTTCTTTGCACTTTTTCCAAAATCTCAACATCTTTTTTGATAATGTGGTGATCAAAACTGGATGCAGTATTCCAAGTGTCATCTTACTAAAGCAGTGGTTCTCAACCTGTGGGTCGGGACCCCATTTGGGGTCGAACGACCATTTCACGGGGGTCGCCAAACAATACAGTCCGCCAATTTTTCCCCCCTTTTCCTTAGCTGTGTTACTCCCTTTTATTCTATTGGCTTTTGAAAGCCAATAGAATAGACTCTCTTGAATAGAGTCTAATTCTATTGGCTTTCAAAAGCCAATAGGAATTGTCCAGGCTGTCTCTGCCCTGCTGAGCCTGCCAAAAGTCCCATTCTGCAAACGGTGCTGCACCAGTTGAGTAGTCCTTGACTTACAACCGGTTGAGTAGTCCTCGCGGCATTAAAAAGGTTGAGAACTACTGTACTAAAGCTTTATAAAGCAGCACTAATACTTCACGTGATTTTGATTCTATGCCTCTGTTCCATGCAACCAAGGATTGTATTAGCTTTTTATAGCTGTGTGAGAATGTCTTTATTTCATTACACAATCATCTCTATAACAGTCTTTGGTCTCTCCAGCTTCCCTTGTCAAATCCAATGGGGAGGGGGGAAATTATAGGGACTTGACTCCTGTTGAACTTTTTCAGATTGGTAAGTAGGGCAACCAGAGAAATTTCAAAGTGGTGCAAAAAAAAAAAAAAAAGATATATAACAGGAGACCACAACTCCAGCTATAATACCTTTGGTCTCCCGGAGAAGTAAATTAGCTCAAAAATAGAACAGAAATTGGAAAGCAGTGTTTCAGCAATGTAGAAATAAAGCAGAAAAATCAAAGGCTCTTTGATGCGGGAAGATGGGTTTTGAAAAACAAAACTCAGATAGATTTCAGCAGCTTTGGATGCTGGATTCCCAATGCAGTCTGAAACTCTGATCTTCTAGAGATCTAAGCCATCAGGAAAGCTGGATGTTCTTGCATACACCCGTTTTGTTTTATGCTTAGCAACTGGAGTAAGTATGTATATATGTATGCATATGTTTGTGTGTATGTGTTTATTTATTTAATTTATACAGCACCCATCTCATTATCAAGTGACTCTGTGGTTAATATGTGTTGAAGAGCCAAGGGCTACGTGTTAGCTTGCCTTCAGAGGTTCTGGGTGCTCCATCACCGGACGTTCTTAACCAGGGGTCTTCAAACTTGGGCCTTTTATAACTTGTGGACTTCAACCCCCAGAATTCCTCAGCCAGGCATGCTGGGATTGTACAACCTTATTAGGGACTTGGACTAGAAGATCTCCAAAGGTCCCTTCCAACTTGGTCAATCTCTTACTGGAAAATAATTGAGTCAAGAGACTATGTCAAGCTTATAGGAAGATCAGGATTTGTCGTTTGTCCCAGATGATGGGCAATATTTCTTTTCCCTATCTCTTTCTACTTAGGCTAATACTATTTTAAGGAGTATGCCACATTTTTTTATGTACTTACTATTTTAAGATGATGGAGGATCATGTCTTCAGTTTTCAGCAATTTTATGTTTCAGAGGGATGTCAGGTGCCAATTAACAGCAAAGATACAAAGAGTCAGGACCACGCATTAAGTTCCAGTTAAATTGATTTAGTGGTCATGCCTATGCAAAAGAATCTAGTCAACTAAAGGTCGGCACTAAATTAGTGCTAAATAAGAGTTAATGGAATTCAAGAGGAGTTAGACTGCTTGTGAGAATTAATGACTCCAGGCTAATTCCTCTTTTGACTCCTCCGCCAGGCTCTGCCTATCCTTCTCCTCCATAAACATGTAGATCTTTGGACAACTTCTTGTTGCCCTCATAACTTATGAAGGTTATCAAAGATCTTCTTCTAATGTTATCTCTAATAGCAGTTGGTGACCATCAATTCTATTTGTTCTAATGACATTACTGTTCAAAATAATAGTTCTCAGCCTTGGAAATTTTCAGATCTTCAGAGTAGTAGTAGTAGTAGTAGTAGTAATAATAATAATAGAAAGACTGTGGCAAAAGCAAGCAAGGGTGTTACCAATAGTAATAGGCGCCTTGGGTGCAATCCCAAAACAACTGGAGCACCACTTGAACACCATTGGCATTGACAAATTCGCTATTAGTCAATTGCAAAAGGCAGCCTTACTAGGAATTGCTTCCACCCTGCGACAATACCTGTAATACCATCAAACATCCACATCTGCCTATCCCAGGTCCTTGGAAAGGACTCAATAGGTAGACAAAATGCCAAATCCAGTCTGAACATCTGGTTGACTGTGCGACGATCCATAACAACAACAACAAAAATAACAACAACAACAATAGGTTCCTTCAGGTTGGACCTGATGCCTGGTATTTATTTCTTGTCCTGCCTTCAGGGACTTTGGAGAATAGCTTGACTCCCTCTTCTTTGTGGCAGCCCCTGGGATATTGGAAGGCTGCTATCATGTCCCCCCTCGTCCTTCTCTTCATTAAACTAGACATACCCAATTCCAGCAACCGTTCCTTATATGGTTTAGCCTCCAGTTCCCTAATCATCTTTGTTGCTCTTCTCGGCACTCTTTCTAGAGTCTTAACATCTTTTTTACATCGTGGTGACCAAAACTGGATGCAGTATTCCAAGTGTGGCCTTACCAAGGCCTTGTAAAGTGGTATTAACACTTCACGTGATCTTGATTCTATCCCTCTGTTAATGCAGCCTACCACTGTGTTGGCTTTTTTGGCAGCTGCAGCACACGGATGGCTCCTATTTAAGTGGACTCCGAGATCCCTCTCACAGTTATTGTCTTTCAGATCTGTGAACCTCAACTCCCAGAATTCAACTCCCTTGCTGACTAGGGAATTTTGGGAGTTGAAGTCCACAGATCTGAAAGTTGGCAAGTCTGAGAAACCTTGGTCCAAAACAAGGACAATGTATACATAGGATTTTGGTTTTGTTTTGTTTTTTACCAATAAAGGAGAATATTTGTAGCTCAGGGTTGAATGAGGAGTTCTTGGTCTTCTCTGAGCTTGGTTTTTTTCTTGTAGACCTTTCATTACCCAACTAAGTAACATCATCAGTGCTAACTAGGGTAATGAAACATCTGCAAGAAAAACAATCAAGCTCAGAGAATTTTTTTTCTCCCAACCAGTATATACTTCCTCTTTTAATTGTCTTCTTCCCTTGAATCTTTCCTTATCTAATGAACTGAGATACTTGATATTTCTTTTTCTGAGTCATCTCTTTTAAATAGTCCCATCACCTTTTCTTAATGGACAAAGATCAAGCGAGTGATTAAAATAGCTGATCTATTATATATCATTCATCTCCCTTCCTATATTTCTACTTGCAAGGAGGAATGGAAACATCTGGAGAAGGTCTGCATGCATTTCAGATTCCGGACTCCATCGCTCTGTAATTTGGCTTCAAACTATGTCAGAGCCATGGCACACTCACTCCCACAAAGGCATGTGGGAGTTACGTGTGCCTATTCTCTTGGTAGCTGCTCCACGACATACATCAATAAATCAAATCATAAGTGAGATGGAATTAGTTGGAGCAAAGCCTTTAAGAGGAGGCGTTATTCATTACCATGATAATGTGGTGTTTGGAATTTGTCAGTACCAATCAAGGGAGCCGCAGCTGATGGCTCAGATAAAGATGAGCCATTTGCCCATTTTCCCTGGCAGAAAGGTCACCCCGCTTCCATTGCTGGCTGCTAAAGGCTCCTTCGATTCCTTGGCTCCCGCAGAATTAGGAAAGAAGCAACAACTCAGCTGATGCTATTCTGGGGAGCAAGAAGATGGGAAGTGGATCTAGGAGGAAGGAAGGAAGTAATATCTATCTATCTATCTATCTATCTATCTATCTATCTATCTATCATCTGTCTATCTATCTCATCTCATTTCATCTCCTCCCATCCCCTCTTCTCCTCTCCTCCCTCTTCTCCCCTCCTCCCTCCTCTCCTCTCTTCTCCCTTACCTTCCCCTCCACTCTCCTCTCATTTCTATCATCTCTCTCTATCATCTCTCTATTTTTCTCATGTCCTCCCCTCCCCTCCCCTCTCCTCGCCTCTTTATCCTATTCTATTCTATCTATCTATCTATCTATCTATCTATCTATCTATCTATCTATCTATAGTTCTATCTATCTCTATCTCTATCTATCTCTCTATTTATAGCTCTATCTCTCTACTATCTCTCTCTCTATATATATATATATATTCTCTCTCTCTCTCTCTCTCTCTATATATATATATATATATATATATATATATATATATATATATATATATTTGTTTTCTGAGGTTTCGCGGGTATTTGTATATAGGTCTTTGGTTGTTCGGGTTTTCTCCGCATAAAATTGGAAGTGTCTTGGCAACGTTTCGACGAAGTCACATTCGTCATCTTCAGGCTGGTGTTTTTAGCTTCTTGCTTTGAGCAGCAATGTGTGGTTTTAGCTGTTTCTTCCTTTTAACTGCCAGTGAGGGTATGAACTGATTGGATGGGAGCTTGGCTGTGTTCTGATTGGGTGGAGGTGTGTTCTGAATGGTTAGGGGCTTGGCTGTGCTCTGATTGGCTGGGGGAGTGTTCTGTTTGGTTGTGCTCAGGTTAGTCTGAGTTGCAGAGGGGTTTAAGATTTTGGGGTTAGGGAGTCGTTTGTCAATAAGGGCGGGTTTCCAAATGGCTGGTAGGCGGGAGGTATCATCTCGCTTGTTCATGCTGTGTGGGCGTTTTTCTATCTCGATGGCTTCTCTGATTATTCTGTTATTAAAATGTTCACTTTTGGCAATGGTTCTGGTATTTTTAAAGTCAATTTCGTGTCCTGTGGCTTTAAGGTGTTGGACCAGGGAAGATGTTGGTTCCTCTTTTTTGACTGAGTTCTTATGTTCTTCAATGCGTGAACTTATTCTTCTGTTGGTTTGTCCGATGTATGTGGTGCGGACAAGTGGTGCATGGGGATTTCGTATATACTCCTGATTTTTCTAAGTCAATTTTATCTTTGGGGTTTCTAAGGCATGGGTGGATCTTTTCTGTTTATGTGCAGAACATAAGACTCACAGTCAAAAGAGAGGAAACCAACAATCTTCCCCGATCCAACACCCTTAAAGCCACAGGACACGAAATGACTTTTAAATTGAATACCAGAACCATTGCCAAAAGTGAACATTTAATAACAGAATAATCAGAGAAGCCATCGAGATAGAAAAACGCCCACACAGCATGAACAAGCGAGATGATTACCTCCCGACTACCAGCCATTGGAAACCTGCCCTTATTGACCAAACGACTCCCTACCCCAAAATCTTAAACCCCTCTGCAACTCAGACTAACCTGAGCAAAACCAAACAGAACACTCCCCCAGCCAATCAGAGCACAGCCAAGCCCCTAACCATTCAGAACACACCTCCACCCAATCAGAACACAGCCAAGCTCCCACCCAATCAGTTCATACCCCCACTGGCAGTAAAAAGGAAGAAACAGCTAAGACCACACATTGCTGCTCAAAGCACGAAGCTGAAAACACCAGCCTGAAGATGACGAATGGGACTTCGTCGAAACGTCGCCAAGATACTTCCAATTTTACGCGGGAGAAAACCCGAACAACCAAAG